>NW_026634436.1:71730-74080 GCF_024868665.1 Triplophysa rosa
GTCGCCGCTTCCCATTCTCCGCTCTACCATCAGGTCAGGCCATGAACTGCATCCTGCTCGCTGTGGTAACCTTGGAACAATGAGACAAGACTGGCTGAGAGTAGAGTACTGTTCTGCACTCTTTGATGCAACAAGTACATCAGTTGTGTTCTTGGTTCCGGTTGATCTAACTAATGCAGCCTAAACCCTCAGAGGATTTATATTATGGAAGAGTAGTGTATGCAAGATTAAAAAGATGCGTCTTTAGTCTAGATTTAAACTGACAGTGTGTCTGCCTCCCGGACAGTGCAGGGAAGACTATTCCAAAGTTTAGGCGCTAGATAGGAAAAGGATCTACCACCTGCACTTGATTTTGAAATTCTAGGTATTACCAACTGACAGGACACCTGAGAGCGTAATGCACGTGAAGGACTGTAATACAAAAGGAGTTCATTCAAGTATTGAGGAGCTAAACCATGTAGGGCTTTATAGGTAATAAGCAAGATTTTATAATTAATGCGATGCTTTATAGGTAACCAGTGCAAGGTTGACAGAACCGGGCTAATATGTTCATACTTTTTTGTACGTGTAAGAACTCGAGCTGCCGCGTTTTGGACCAGTTGGAGTTTTTGTAATAAGCCTGCAGGGCAACCACCTAACAGTGCATTACAGTAATCTAGTCTCGATGTCATGAATGCATGAATTAACTTCTCTGCATTTGACATTGACAGCACATGACGTAGTTTAGATATATTCTTAAAATGGAAAAACGCAATTTTACAGGTGTTGGCGACGTGGCTCTCAAATGACAGATTACTATCGAATAGCACGCCAAGATTCTTTACTAACAATACATTTAAAATTAATTGGTTAAAAAGATGTTTGGATGGATATACTTTATTAATCCCAAACTGGGAAATTTCAGTGTAGCAGCAGCATTACACCCAATACCAACACAGTAAGTAAAGAACAAGCTAATAAGCTAAAGTGCAATAAACAGATAGAAACATATAAGGTGCTTGGAGACTGTATTGTTATGACCAGAGATTTTAGCTGTAATTTTACAGTATGATGGCATGTGGCAGGAAAGATTTCATGTATCTGTCCCTTCGACAGCGGAGCTGGAGCAGCCTATGGGAGAAGGTGCTCCGCTGTCTGAACACTGTGTGATGGAGAGGGTGCTGATCATTGTCTATGATGGTTAATAGTTTATTCAGCATCATCCTCTTCACCTCGGACTCAAAAGACTCCAGTCCGAGACCAAGTACAGAGCCGGCCTTTTTGATGATTTTATCAAGTCTGTTGGAATCGCTGGTTCTGATGCTGCTGCCCCAACACACAGCGGCAAAGAAGATGGCACTGTGCACAACAGACTGGTAGAAGATCTCCAACATCTTGCTGCACACATTGAAAGATCTCAGTGTCATGGCTCTGCCTCAATTAGTCATATTTTTCTTGGTCCTGTGGCAGAGCCATGACAAAGCCTTTGGTTTTGTGTGAGAAAACCATGGGGTGTTTATCTTTTGACACTCCATGTGTTTTCTCGTGTCTTGTCATTTGCCCCGCCCCTCTCGTTTCCTGTATTTCTTCCCTGCCGTGTCTCATGTTCCTCACCTGCCCTGTTTCATTATCCCTCGTTTGTCTAGCCCCATATTATGCCCTCATGTTTCATTGTCCTGTGCTCTTGCGATCTATGTACTCCATGTATATACTGTGTACCTGTTCCTTGTGCTCGTCCGTGGACTGTGAGTTTTGTTATTTACCTCTCCGTGTTTGTAAGACGTTGTGTCGTGTTTAAGTTTAGTTATTTTATCCTGCTGTCTTGCCCCCCCTCGTGGGTAGTCTTTTGGTTGTTGTTTTTTATTATTAGTTCTGTTGTTGTTACCCCCTCGTGGGTGTTTTGTTTTGTTTTATTGTTATTAAAAGTCTTTTGTTTAACCCCTTCACCTCTGGCTGCCTGCATTTGGGTTCTCCGCCACACAAATCTTGACACTCAGCTTCCTCAAGAAATAGAGTCTGCTCATCCCCTTTTTGTACACAGCGTCGGTGTTCGATTTCCAGTCCAGTCTGTTGTTGATCACCACTCCCAAGTATTTATAGTCCTCCACCTCCTCCACCGCCTCCCCCCTGAGCCGTAGTGGCTGTGAAGGCATCCTCTTCCTCCTACCGAAGTCGATCACCATCTCCCTGGTCTTATTGACATTTAGACTCAGGTGATTCTGCTCAGACCACTCAACTCAACTCAACTTTATTTATATAGCGCTTTTACAATTTTCATTGTTACAAAGCAGCTGTACATGAGACACATTGACTACAAGCAAAACAATCAAAGTTGTACCTGCAAAAACAAGAAAAGGTTGAAAACACAGAA
>NW_026634436.1:74662-93987 GCF_024868665.1 Triplophysa rosa
AGTAATAAAAAGTTGTTACTCATCCAGTTTTTTATATCGACTATGCATTCCATTATTCGAAGGAACTGCTGTGTTTCATGAGGCTTCGAGGAAATATAAAGTTGAGTATCATAAGCATAACAGTGAAAGCTAACTCAGTGTCGCTTTATTATATCTCCTAGAGGTAGCATGTATAATGCGAAGAGCAGAGGCCTTAAGACTGAGCCCTGTGGTACACCGTACTGGACTTGCGATTTGCGTGACACCTCATTGTTTATTGCTACAAATTGAAAACGGTCGGATAAATAAGATTTAAACCATTTCAAAGCTATTCCTTTAATGCCGACGTAATTTTCGAGTCTATGTAGGAGTGTGCTGTGGTCAATGGTGTCAAATGCAGCACTAAGGCCTAGCAGCACCAATAACAAGATACAACCTCGGTCAGACGCCAATAGCAGATCATTTGTAACTCTGATCAAAGCAGTCTCTGTACTGTGACATGCTCTAAATCCAGACTGGAATTCTTCATTGATGTCATTCCTTTGGAGGAAGGAGCATAATTGAGTTGAAACTACTTTTTCCAGAACTTTAGATATGAAAGGTAGATTCGATATAGGCCTGTAGTTCACTACTTCTCTAGGGTCGAGTTGGGGTTTTTTGACAAGGGGCCTTATAACAGCCACTTTATATGCCTTAGGCACATGTCCTAATGTCAGAGATGAGTTAATAATACCAAGAAGAGGATCTATAATTTCTGGGAGCATCTCTTTCAGTAGATTTGTAGGTATAGGGTCTAGCATGCATGTTGTTGATTTAGATGATCTAATAATTTTAGACAGCTCATCTTGATCTACGGTATAAAATAATTGCATTTTCTTCTTAAGGGCGCTGTATTTAGTTTGTTCAGCGTGTTTCACTTCTGATTGCATTGTTATAATTTTTTCTCTAATATCTTGGATTTTATATGTGAAGTAATTCATAAATTCATCACTGCTATACTGATATACAGGATCAGAAGTCACTGACTATTTATTTTTTGTTAATTTAGCCACTGTGTTAAATAAAAACCTAGGGTTGTGCTGGTTTTCTTCTATTAGTGATGAAAAGTAGGCGGATCTAGAAGTTTTTAGGGCTTTCCTGTATTTTCGAATACTATCCTTCCATGCTGTATGAAATAATTTAGTTTTCTTAAAGTTGCGCTCCATTTTTCGGGCCGCTTTCTTTAGAGCCTGAGTGTGTTCATTATACCACGGTGTGGGGCTGCCATTTTTAATCTTCTTTAAACGTAGAGGAGCAACTGTGTCTAGCGTTACCGAGAAGGTGGAATTAAAATTCTTTCTAGAATTAAAATTCTAAAAGATCTTCAACGTTATTTCTCATGCTAGCGATTTGAGACAATTCGGGCAGATTATCGAGAAACGCATCTTTGGTAGTTGAAGTTATTGTTCTACTATATTTGTAACAATGAGTTTTATTTGCAGCCGTAGGCCAGTGAAGCAAACATAATACCAGATAATGATCCGAAATGTCTTCACTCTGCTGAAGGATTTTAACATCTTCCACATTTATACCGTAAACAGTATTAAATCTAAAGTATGATTACGAAGGTGAGTGGGTCCTGACACATGTTGACTAACGCCCATGGAGTTAAGAGTGTCTTTGAAAGCCATTCCTAAGGCATCTGCAACGTTATCTACATGGATGTTAAAGTCACTGACGACAAGGACTCTATCTGCGGCCAGTACTAGTTCTGATAAGAACACACCAAATTCTTTAATAAAATCTGTGTGGTGCCCTGGAGGCCTACATACAATAGCTAAAATAAATTTTAAAAGTGTTTTATCCTTAGTATTAGGTGTTGAAACATGAAGAACCATGACTTCAAAAGAATTATATTTAGAGTTCGATTTAAAAGAGTTATTGTAAAGTGCTGCGACACCTCCCCCTCTGCCTTTTAGACGAGGCTCATGTTTATAATAATAATCTTGGGGGACAGATTGAGTTAAGTAATATAATCTTCTGGTTTTAGCCATGTAGCCAGAGAAGGCTAAGCTAAACATATGACATGAGGTGCAAGTAACAATAATAGGAATAGAAGCCATAACTCACCGGATTTGAAGTGCAATTCCAATTTACCAAGGTTGCTCGATGAATCGAAGTATACTCGCTTAAAAAGAGAAACAGTTAGCACACAAGACAAACCAGAGGCAAGATGATATTCCACAGTGTAAACAGAAAGCAAGCTAACACGCTATTGCTATGCTAACGGCGTTAAGTTAACTATCACTTTTGGTTTAGAATCTTCAAGTAAATAACAAGAACAGGGTTATTGAGATATCAGGATAAGTTAGCAACGACAATAATAATTAACGATAATAAAATACACTAATATTAAAGCGAAGTTTAAGTGCACTGATACAAACAAGCCGCCGGTAGCGATGCAGGAAACAGATAAGGATGAGAGAGGCTTCTAGCAGTGTTTTTAAGAGGGTGATTTACTCGAAGATCAGCTCCGAATATTGAGGGACCGGTGTTGGCATAGGGTCCGCCTCCGGCGCCAACAGCCTAAACTTTTGGAAGGAAAATTGAGAGAGCATCTGCTATCTGATTTTTTGACCCGGGTATGTGTTTGGCTGTCAAAATGAACTGATCGCAAGCCGATATCCATGTGAGGTGTCTGATGAGAAGGCATTAAGGCGGGTGAATGAGAGCGACCTTTATTGATGCAGTGCACCGTTGCTTCGTTGTCGCAATGAATTATGATGCTGGAGGCAGACCATTCTTTGCCCCACAGGTAAGCCGCTACGACTATTGGGTAAAGCTCGAATAATGCAGAGGATGCGAGAGACTGTGGTAATACTGTGAGCTGGGCAGGCCAGGTGGAGGCGAACCAGCGGTCTTGGTAAAAGCCGCCGAAACCGACGGAGGGGGCAACGTCGGTAAAAAGGCGGATATCGTCGGGATGGGAGATCATGTCATTGTAGAAAAAGGATATTCCGTTCCATTGCTTAAGGAATTGGATCCATAGGCTCAGCTCGTCGTGGCACGAGCTGGTTAGGTGTATTGTGTCCTCTAGAGCGTGAACTGAAGATGCGAGTGAGAGGAGGTGCGACACGAAAGGGCGGCCTTGCGGAATGATGCGCATCGCGAAATTTAGGTGGCCGAGAATGGACAAGAAGTCGCGTTTAGAACAGCGAGGGGTGTCTATCAGGGAGGAAGCAATCAAAATCGTCCTATCAATTTTTTCCTTAGGTAAGGAAGCTTGGAAGTTTAGTGAATCTAAATTAATGCCTAAAAACTCAACGGAAGTGCTAGTTCGTAAAGTTTTCTCTCGTGCGAGAGGAACGCCGAGTTTTGCGAATACTTCTTGGACTTAAGACAAAAGTCTGGGTGTATCGGCATGGCCTTAAATGCAGAGGTGATATCTACTTTGGCTAACCAGGCACCGCGTCCGGCATTTTTTATTAGGGTGATGGCTTGATCGACGTCGTGATAATGAAGAGAATATTCTTCGAGTGGAATTAGACTGTTGATGCTTGGGAAAGGAGAGCCGTGTGGGGACGAGAGATCAAATATGAGGCGCTTTTTTCCCGAGAATTTTCGCGTGGCCACACCGATGGGGCTAACGCGAAAAACGGTGAATGGGGGGGCGGAGAATGGGCCGATTATAAATTTGTCATCGATCTCTTTTTCGATGAGGTGATCGACCGTCTCGGGCTCTGCAAGCGCAGACTGGAGATTAGGGCAGATTAAGCTGTGTGAGAGAGGGCTTGCGATGCCGGGATTGAAGGCTTTCGCGAGGCCGGTTAAAAGGTAGTCTGTAAGGTGAGTATTAGGGTGGTTGGATAATTCAAAAGCCAAATGCAAAACATTCACAGGAGTCGAAAGGTAGGGTTTGGATTTTTTATTATCGTTCCTGCGCACAGGACAAACCAAGCGGGCGTGGGCGCCGCTGCAGTGGCTACAAACATGTAAATAGCGGCAGCGTTGCCTAACACATTTGCCTGCATTGAAACTCATGCAAGCTTCTTGTGCGCGGGAACTGGCGGGTTCAAAGATGGTTGGGTTGGCTGGAAGATTTAGCAGGTGCGGAACATAAGCGGTAGATGCGGTGGGAGGTGGGACTGGGCTTGAGGGAGCGGGGGGGTTGACCATGGGGCAGGCGGCGGTGCTGTGGGTCACTGATCGACAAACTGCGCAGGTGATGTTATGTACTCCTAAGAAGACCCGGTTGTGGAGCTCAGTGTCCAGAGCCCCCCAGTAAGAGCACTGGTTCCACTGAGCTACCCTGATAGCGCATTTTGCAGAAAAAATCTTGTGGTATGTATAGAAGTGGGTTCCCCCGAAGGAGAGCGTGAGCTCCGTGACTATGGCGAGATGGAGGAAGGGCCAGCTGGGGGCCGGGGCCTGGGTTGATGGCTTCACGCCAGTGGCCGAAGTCGGTGCCGCCGGCCAAAATTTGTCAAATGGTGGAGTGGCTTGGGTGACACCGCCGGGACCTGGAAACTGGAAAGCCTCTGGAGGAAGTAGCTGCTGGGCGCCCGCGGGTTGCTCATCGTGGGCACGGCCTAAGCTTGCTGAAAGCCTGTGGCGGCGACCTGATGGAGTTGAGTTTTGCCGAGGGTTGGCGGAGGACGGCTTGGTCCGAGTGAAAAGAGGTCCAGGTGCTGATCTTAATTGGTCAGTGACTTGTATTTCTGATACAGATCTCTTTGGATGAGTCTTTGACTGTAGCGAGACTAGAAGGCCGTATAGATCCGGTTTAGTCATCTTCCGGTTTACGTGGATGTCTCGGTCGGAAAGGGCTTGACGTAAGCTTGCTACGTTCCACTTCCCTATGGGTGGTACGGTGGATTGTGCCGAAGCGTAAGATGACGCTGTGGAAGGATGCTGACACTCGGCGGAGCTAGGTGGTGACTGATGTCGGTGCTTCGAAGCGCGAGGAGTAGAGCGGTGGGTTGATCGACCGCGTGGTTGAGCTGGTGTCTTGATCGCTGTGTCCTTGCCGGGGCTGGAGCGCTGGACAGCGCTCGAATGAGTCTGCGTGACCTGGGTGGTGGTACTTTCGTTTTTGGCTGAACACGAGGAGTCTGACATGACGAAAACTTTTGAGCTATCATAGACTTTGAGCTGCCGTAGACTTAAGCTGTTTCACAGACTTGAGAATGTCGAAGACTGACAAAGTGCAGGTAAGACGGTAACCTATTTATTGAATAGTTCGCTGGGTCTGATAGGGTCGAAGTCATGATAATGATGCGGATCAGCTGCGATTGCATCAGCCGGGCTTGATTATATGCTCCGGCTCCTCCCGAACTTTGTTAATAAAACATCATGTAGTGAGGCCAAATGGACCCGAGAAAAATATTTTAGCCTAACATTCTGGGAACGTTCCCCTAACGTTAGTTTCTGGTTCCCGGGAAAGGTTATGGGAACCAGAAATTAACGTTCTGTTTCCGTAACGAAAACTTTCCTGGAGAACCAAAAACGAACCTTAGAAAATAACGTTCTGGGAACCAAAAACTAACGTTTGGGTGAATGTTCTGGTAACCAAAACTGACAACTGGTTCAAACAGTAAACAAAATAACACGTTAAACAAAACCAGCAAACAAAATACACCAACCGACAGGGCTGAGGTTACCCACGAGAGTGATCACTATCATAGTTATCCAAAAGCACACTTCCACACACCCCACCGTGAACTCAGATCACGCACTCGTACACTTCAAGAGTTTCACACGGCAAACGGTGAAGCAGCACCACCACCACAAAAGATCTTTCACCCGTGGGACCTCAGCTCCTGGAAGATCAAAACAAAATAAATAAATCTTTATAAATCACAACAAATGAAAATCAATCAAATAAAATCACAATCAATCATAAAGCAACGATGAGTACAAAAACTCCACAAGCCTACGCTCTAATCTTTTGCGCCAAAATTTTATCACACGGCAACAATGGTGGGTGCACAAGGTACGATATTATGTTTTTTTTTTATAAATTACGAAAAGATGAGCGAGAATAAAATGTGTCATCAGTATCTGAAACAGAGCCTACACCTTTTCAAGAGGAGGCAGCAAGTGATAAGACTCCTGAGGCCTCAAAACTTCCAAGGACACAGAAATACAAAATCATTCGTTGGAGTGTAGCTGTGAGACTGCAATTGACGAACCCCCTTTGCAACCAGTGATGAACGCATTCCCTTACACTAATTTTGCTAGAAAGAACTGCCGCTTTTCCCCAAAATGGTATAACGAGTTCACATTATTGACATTATGTTCTGTGCAAAGCAAGGCATTGCATTTCGCGGGCACGGAGAATGAAGAGGCCTTGAATAAGGGCATTTTTTTTGGAGTTGTTTAACTTAATTGCCAAGCATGACCCAAAATTGTCTCGAGCAGATACCCAGAAACGCCAGACTAATGAGTCAAGAAATTCAAAATGAGTTACTTGAATGTGCTGCCTCACTACTTCTACGAAAAATCAAGGCCGAGTTATGTGAGATTCCATACACCTACTATGCGATTTTATCCAACGAATGCATGGACATGTCAAAACGCGAGCTGGTGGCTGTGTGTGTAAGGTATGTTCATGCCAGCATAATTAAAGAAAGAGCTGTCGGATTTGTTGAAACGGGAGATATGAGCACAAATGGCATTTCTGAAAAAAATTGCAAGTCACTGAGCCACTGCAGCTGGGGACCCATCTATCTGTGTTGGCCTTAGTTTTGTCGGGGCTTCTGTCATGTCGAGTAACAAGGGTGGTGTGCACTTGATCCTAAAACGTACATTTCCAAATGCATTGTACATCCACTGCAGCTCGCACAGACTTAAGTTAGTTCTCTACACTTTTTTATTTCTATTAGTGCTGTTTGGTAAATCGTTTGAGACCAGTGATGTTGCTACCAGGGCATTACAGATCAGCACAATATCAATGACGGACTGTCTATCGCTAATCAAAGCTCTTAAGAGAAATGTATGTACGGTGTCGAAATCATTCTGCACATTTTCTCGAAAAAATGTTGAAGTTGACAGATGAGCAAATGGAAAAGTATTCCATTTCCGACTGGAATGTCAGCAGCACCAGAGTGAGAAAGCTACCAGCCCAACTAAAAGAGTCTGTTGTTTTTGTGTACTTTGGGCAAATCCACAGCCATAAAAGACAATGCGGATCTCAATCAACTATGGGTTGACATTTTAGACCGACAAATAACTGAACTGGACATCCGCTTCCAGGAGGATCAGTATGGACTAATGCGTGCAGCAGGTAGCGTCTCTGCCAGGCTCTGATTTCTTTTTTCAGAAGGTGAACTACTGAGGATGTCATGTGAACACTGGCGTTTCAAGCGGAACAACACTTTTTCTTTCAACTTCTGCATAGGAAATAAGATAATGGTCATTGTTTCTCTTCCCTCATGGATGTTTTGGACAACTGCCCCGCGGATGTCTTCCCAAACATCAGTAAAGTGCTAAAGATAATGATTACACTGCCTATGACTTCTTGTAGTGTCGAAAGACATTTCTCAATGGTAGGAAGAATCAAATCAGCTCTGAGATCATTCATGACAACTTTGCATTTAAATAGTCTTTCTGTACTTTCATTTGAACGGGAATTACTCAATTTTAATAATCTCCCTCGAAGACTCCGCCTTCGCCCAACTCCGCCTTTTCTCCATGTAAAAGGCAGTTCTATGGTTTGAATTATAGCCGCAGAGCGAATGTATGTTGTATGTGTTGCTATGCGATGTATTTAATGTGTAGCGGCTCCTTTAAGAGTGTCGCTTGCAGATGACGTCATCAGCTATGGACTGAGTTTCCAGTAGTTGTTCTCGGAAGCCTCTAGGCCCGCATGGTGGCGGCCGCTATCTGAATCCATCTGCTACATTTCATGTCTTTTAAGAGCATCGTTGGTATGTTTATGTGTATTTACAAGTTATCTGACGATATTTGAGAGTATTTCCTATCTTTGATAAGATCACGCTATATTGTGTTCTGATCATGCACAGTCATCGACTTGTGTAACAAATATGTTCAATGTGTTCACATGCAGCATATGTTTGATATATATGGACTTGTAACAGTGAATCTTAATTTACCATCATTTGTAACTCGTTTGGGAAAGCTGAATTAGGGTTTATTTGCACCATGGAAGCAGAAATGTTCAGATATTCACTTTTGTGTGTGCATGTTTAATCTGTGTAAATAGACATGCAATTTCATATGTGTACAAGCAAATGTCATCAAAATGCTTACAGTTGTTGTATTGTATTCTTTTAGTTTTACCCTACTGCTGGTCATCCATTAAACAAAGTGATTTGGATATCTGCTTCAGCGTGGTGATGGTTGAGGAGATATCTTTCTGTCAACGTATGCAAGGTGCATTGGGTGACAGAACATTGTAGGCTACGTTTTCTATGTTTTTATGTTTTTCAATGTATGCTAAAACGATTAAATGTGCTGTAATATAAGGTAATAATTTTAAAAATGAATAAAAACCTAATAAAATGGCTATACACATACAGTATATACAGTGCCACCCCCCTTAAAAATAAATATCTGGCTACGCCACTGATTTGTGTGCTTTAGTTGCAAAACGTCTTGGTTACAGATGTAACCTCAGTTCCCTTTCTGTCGGTCTCTCGACGTTGTGTCGAGCCGACAGATGAGGTTCGCTCTTGAGAACCTATCAACTTCTGACTAGTTTAGAAAAGGCCAATGAAATTGACGAATGAAATTTGCATGCCGGACTCCGCCCCCCGTTCGCACCTCATCTCGCTCATCTGAGCGTTCCCTAGGAGATGGTCCCACCGACTTGTTCCTCAACCACGTATTCGGAAACGGTGCGACCCCTCGGGGGGTCGAGCCCAGGAAGAAGCGGACATCGGAATGTCAGCCATGCTTTCCCGGGCCGCCGTGAGCGTTCTGTTGCAGTGGCTGCACTGCCTCTCCCAGCACTCGCGGCTGGATACATGGTGCCTCGGGTTTGAGCGCGGCTCCGAGCCGCGCCCGCCCACAGTGCCGTGTTTACCAGAAGTGCATGAGGAACTTAGTAAGACTTGGAGCGCCCCTTTACTGGAACGTTCACGTCAAACAAGTTCTGTCACCCTCTCTTCCCTCGAGGGTGAGGCAGCTAGAGGACACGTCGATGTCCCCCAGGTGGAGTGTGCCGCCGCAGTCACCTGGGGGGCTCGACCTAAACTCCCGTCCAAAGCATGTGGGGTCTCGGCATCTCTGGTGTCGAGAGCTTACATTGCGGCGGACCAAGCTGCCTCCTCTCTCCACGCTATGGCTCCTGCCAGGCCAAGGCATTGAGAGAGCTCCACAAGGGTAAGACCGACCCAGCGCTTATGCAGGAACTCCGCGCCGTCACCGACCGCGCTCTACGGGCGACCAAGGTGACCGCGTGGGCCCTGGGTCGGGCGATGTCCACACTTGTGGTCCAGGAGAGACACCTCTGGCTGAACCTTGCACAGATGAGTAACGCCGAGAAAGTCCGCTTTCTCGACGCACCCATCTCGCAAGGGGGGGCTGTTTGGTGATACTTTCAAGCCGCAGTTCTCGACAGTAAAGAAGCAGACAGAGGATATCAAGATATCCTCCCCTGCCGCGATTCGGCCGCCCTCTGGCCTTCGAGATCCCGTGCACAGTCTGCTTCCCAGCAGCCGAGCAGAGCCGATCTCCTCTCCGGTCCGATCCGCACTGCCGGCCATCGAACCACCCCCGGGGGGTCGATGAAGCAGAACGTACCCCTAGCCTCCCTGTATCGGTCCTTGGGAGCCTGACAAAGCTTCCCAAACCGTCACGGTGACTACGGGATACAATCCGTCTCGGTTACGCGGTCCAACTCCCCAGACGCCCGCCCAAGTTTCGGGGCATCCTCTCAACCTCAGCAGAGGCAAGGATGCTCCCGTGCTTCGGGCCGAGGTCGCCACCCCTCTGGTGAGGAAGCAATCGTGCTCGTCCCTCTAGCCGAGATGTTCAACGGGTTTTACAGCCCGTACTTCATCGTCCCCAAAAAAGCGGGGATCCCTAGATCTGCGTACCCTGAACAGGCACCTATTCAAGCTGCCGTTCAGGATGCTCACGCAGAAGCGCATCCTGGCATCTATCAGATGTCAAGATGGATTCATGGCAATCGACCTGAAGGACGCTTACTCTCATGTCTCAATTCTCCCTCGTCATCGCCTGTTCCTATGGTTTGCTTTCGAGGGTCAGGCATATTAGTACAGAGTCCTCCCTTTCGGTCTGTCCCTGTCCCCACGAGTCTTCACGAAGTTCGTGGAAGCCGCCCTCACTCCCCTCAGGGAGAGAGGTGTGCGGGTACTAAACTATCTCGACGACTGGCTCATTTGACACACTCGCGAGATCTGTTATGTACACACACGGACCTAGTGCTTCGGCACCTAGATCGATTGGGACCACAGGTCAACCGAGAAAAGAGCAAGCTCTCCTCTGTGCAGAGCATCCTCTTTTTTGGTATGGAACTCAACTCTGTCTCCATTACAGCGCGACTGACTCAGAAAGCGCTCAGTCAGTGTTGAACTGCCTGGAATATTTCAAGCAGCCAGCTTGGCACACGGGCAGCAGGCGGATGGTGATTACGCCTCTCTGCCGATGCACCCTAACCCCTGGTCTTCAATGACCTTTCTACGGATGGGGGTCCCTCTCAGGCAGGTCATGAGGCGCGTCGTGGTGACGACAGACGCCAGGCCCCCGCCTGCGCAGGCATATCAACTGCCTAGAGTTGTTGGATGTGCTACTTGCACTGAAGGGGTTACAACCTCTCGTGCAGGCCAAGCACGTGCTGGTCCGGCGGACAGCACAACTGCCATAGCGTATATCAACCGCCAGGGTGGCGTTCGCTCACGGCAGCTAACACGACTCGCCCTGCGAGCCACACATATCCCAGGCGACATGAACCAGACAGCTGATACGCTCTCTCGTCAGTTGACGCCTCGCGGAGAGTGCCGACTCCACCCCCGCGCAGTCCAGCTCATTGGGTACAGTTTGGGCGGGCTCAGGTAGACCTGTTCGCCTCCCTGGACACCACCCATTGCCCGCTTGGGTACTCCCGTCCGAGGTCCCCCTCGGCATGGATGCTCTAGCGCACAGCTGGCCGCGGGACAAGCGGAAGTACGCCTTCCCCCCAGTGAGCCTCATTGCACAGACTCTGTGCAAGGTCAGGGAAGAGGAGCATCAAGTGTACTAGTTGCGCCATACTGGCCCAACCGGACTTGGTTCTCGGAGCTAATGCTCTTGATGACAGCTCCCCCCGGCCGATTCCCCTGATGAAGGACCTGCTTTCCCAGGGGAAGGGCACGTTATGGCATCCTAGGCCAGACCTCTGGAACCTCCATGTCTGGCCCTGGACGAGATGAGGAGATCCTGAGTGGCCTACCCTCTGCGGCGGTTAGGACCATCACTCAGGCTAGGGCCCTGGCCACTAGGCAGCTATACGCCTGTAAGTGGTGCCTCTTCTCATCCTGGTGCTCTTCTCGAAGAGTTGCTCGATTGGGAATGTGCTGTCCTTCCAGAGACTCGAGAGTAATCTCTCCCCTTCCACACTGAACGTGTATATTGCCGCTCATCACGACCCAGTTGCTGGTAAGTCTCTAGGACAGCACAACCTGATCATTGGTTCCTAAGGGGTGCGGGAAGGCACTGCCTCACACGCGCTCCCTACCCTCTTGCGACCTTGATGCAGTCCTGGAGCCCCTCGGAGATGCCGCTCTTTCTCACCTCATGATGAAGACGGCTCTCCGGATGGCGCTCAAGAGGGTAGCGGACCTAAAAGCATTCTCCGTGTCCACAGATTGCCTAGAACTCGGGCCCGGTGATTCTCACGCTATCCTGAGACCCCGGCCCGGCTACGTGCCCAAAGTTCCCACCACTCCCCCTACACCAGGTGGTGAACTTACAGGCGCTCCCCACCAGGGAGGAAGACCCAACCCCATCCGTGTTGTGTCCAGTACGCGCAGGGGCCTTCCCACCTTTCAAGTAAAGCTCTGGGACCCCCACCTACCCACTGGTAGGTTACAATTTCGCGGTAGCGCTCACGGCTGACACACCCAGGCCAGTCACCATCGCTTCGCTAGAGATTGTGACAGGGCACAGTGTTGTGGCGTTTTCCATAGGAACCCCATCTGTCGGCTCGACACAACGTCGAGAGAACGACAGAAAGGGGAACGTCTTGGTTACGGATGTAACCTCAGTTCCCCGATGGAGGGAACGAGACCTTGTGTCCTTCTTGCCACAACACGTGCTGCCCACTGCAGCAGTCTTGAGAGGTCTCAGGCTCCTCAGAACTAAGGTGAATGTCCTATCCGGGGGCGGAGTCCGGCATGCAAATTTCATTCGCCAATTTTCATTGGCCTTTTCTAAGAAGTCGGAAGCGATTGGTTCTCAGGGACGAACCCCATCTGTCGGCTCGACACAACGTCTCGTTCCCTCCATCAGGGAACTGAGGTTACATCCGTAACCAAGACGTTTTCTTGTGATTGTGGTGTGACCCCACCCCTTCGTTACCCTGTTTATCTCCTTGTTATTGTTTCATTCCGTTCACCTGCTCTACTCGTTATCTTCTGTCTCTCCTCTCCTGTCTCTCGTTTTCATTATGATGTTCACCTGCTCTGCTCGTTGTTTTCTCTCTCTCCTACTGTTTCTCGTTTGGGTTTTGATTTCCTTCCCCTTATATTCCCTTCTGTTCTACCGTCCTGTGTCAGATCGTTGTACGTTACTTGTGTGTGTAATACCCAGTGTTTGTTGCAGTCGTTTCCTGACCCATCCTAGTCTTGTTCTAGTCTAAGTCCTAGTGATACTGTATTGTTTTTTTGTTTTCCCCCTTAGTTTGGGGTTAATCTTCTTTATAGCTCTTGCGACACACCCTACGTTTTAGTCTCCAGTGCCTAGTTCCTTTTCTCTCAGTTCTGGTTCTCCTTAGTTCCCGTTTGGCATCCCGGATCTCCCTGCTCTCTTCACCAGTGGCCATCTCTCTGGGCAAGAATCAGTCGGCGGGTTGAGGCTTCTCCCCATTGCACATACTCCCTTCGTGGGTCAGAATCTCCTGGATTGGGTGTACTTCTGTATCTTCTGTGAGTGTAGTCGTGTCGAGTCCTCTCCCCGCGGACTCACGTGGCTCCTGTGGGCCGTTCTGGTCAGAATCTCCTGAAGTGGTTTCTCTCTCCTGTGGTTCCCGTGTTCGAGGCCGGTGTCGCCTGGTGGAATTACTGGACTGTGTTATAATAAAGAATCTCTCTGTTTACACCCGCATTTGAGTCTCCGCATCCTCTGTTCCTCCCACATTCATGACACCCTTAATACTGACATCTGGTTATATTGTTATATTTTTTTCTCTAATATCTTGGATTTTATTTGTGAAGTAGTTCATAAATTCATCACTGTTATGCTGATATCCAGAATCAGAAGTCGCTAATGATTTATTTTTTGTTAATTTAGCCACTGTGTTAAATAAAAACGTTGCGCTCCATTTTTCGGGCCTCTTTCTTTAGAGCCTGAGTGTGTTCATTATACCACGGTGTTGGGCTGCCATTTTTTATCTTCTTTAAACGCAGAGGAGCAACTGTGTCTAGCGTTTCCGAGAAGGTGGAGTTAAAATTTTGAATGGTAATGTCAAGATCTTCAACGTTATTACTCATGCTAGAGATTTGAGCCAATTCAGGCAGATTATTAAGAAACTTTGGTAGTTGAAGTTATTGTTATACCATATTTGTAACAAGGAGTTTGATTTGCAGCCGTAGGCCAGTGAAGCAAACATAATACCAGATAATGATCCGAAATGTCTTCACTCTGCTGAAGGATTTTAACGTCGTCCACATTTATACCGTAAGACAGTATTAAATCTAAAGTATGATTACGAAGGTGAGTGGGTCCTGACACATGTTGACTAATGCCCATGGAGTTAAGAGTGTCTTTGAAAGCCATTCCTAAGGCATCTGTAACGTTATCTACGTGGATGTTAAAGTCACCGACGACAAGGACTCTATCTGCGGCCAGTACTAGTTCTGATAAGAACCCACCAAATACTTTAATAAAATCTGTGTGGTGCCCTGGAGGCCTACATACAATAGCTAGAATACATTTTAAAAATGTTTTATCCTTAGTATTAGGTGTTGATACACAAAATAATTGTATTTAGAGTTAGACTTCTGGGAAATGCTAAACGAGTTATTGTAAAGTGCAGCGACACCTCCCCCTCTAACTTTTAGACGAGGATCATGTTTATAATAATAATCTTGGGGACAGACTCATTTAAAGTAATATACTGTAATCATCTGGTTTTAGCCACGTTTCTGTCAAACAGAGCATGTCTATTTTATGATCTGTTATCATATCGTTAACAAAAAGTGCTTTATTAGAGAGAGATCCAATATTTAGCAATCCGAGTCGTAACAGTTAATTATCTGTATTTTGTTCATGTTTAATTTGTTTAACGTTTATTAAATTACTTTCAAGAGGTTTACGCTTATTTTATGTTTGCTAATCTGGGGGACAGACACAGTCTCTATTTTATGATGTTTGGGAAAAGGGATTATTGCATGTTGTGCATTTTGTGTATTCTGCGATGTGAGATGGCAAGCAGACAGTTGGTTAAGCCATTCTGTCTGCTCCCTGACCTGGGCCCCAGTGAGTCAAGTTTTAGCATTAAGACTATGTGCCATATTTCTAGACAGGAGGGAAGCCCCAGCCCAGGAGGGATGGAGACCATCTCGTTTCAACAGGTCAGGTCTGCCCTCAAAACTCTTCCAGTTATTTATAAAAACTGTATCATTCTACAGGCACCACTCAGACAACCAGCCATTTAGTGATGATAATCTGCTATAAATCTCATCACCACGATAAGCAGTGAGGGGGCCAGAGAATATTACAGTGTCTGACATCGTGCTTGCGAGCTCAAACACCTCTCTAATATTATCTTTTGTGATCTCCGATTGACGGAGTCGAACATCATTTGTGCCGACGTGAATAACAATCTTACTGAATTTACGATTAGCCTTAGCCAGCACATTTAAATTTGACTTGATGTCAGGCGCTCTGGCTCTTGGTAAACATTTGACTATGGTTGCTGGTGCCTCTATGTTAACGTTCCGAACAATAGAATCACCGATAACTAGGGCACTTTCAGCAGGTTTCTCAGTCGGTGCGTCACTGAGCGGGGCCAACCTGTTCGAGACTGTAATCAGAATGGTTGAGTGATGTTTTTTCCTGCGTCTCACAGTCACGAAGTTTCCCAGCTGTGGGGATCTTCAACCAGAACCGAGCTGTGTGCACTAACGTTGCTCACATCCAAAGTGTTTTCTATGGTCCTTACACTCTTACTATCCTCAGATAAAGATTGGATGCGAGTGTCAGGACCCGGGTTTGATCTATCTGTTTTTCAGCTTCTCTCGTGCGCTCTCGCACAGCTGCTCTCACTTACCACTCACTCCCGCTCTCACAGCTGTTCCCCCTTTCCTCATTTATTTCTTCCCATCATATTCTATTCTCTCTCTCATTGCTTGTGTGTTTTGTTTAAAGCCTTACGGTGAAGTATCGTTTTGTCAAGTCGGTCTTGCCCTGTACTCACCATGTTTCTGCCTAGTAGTGTTGTCACGGTACCAAAATTTCAGTAGTCGGTACCAATACCAGTAAAATTCCACGGTTCTCGGTACCAATTTCGGTACCAAAGCAAAACACCAGTACATGCTAATTGAAACACAATTTTATTAATAAAGCTCATTGTTAATATAAATGTATAGAAAGCAATGCCATTTTGTATACATGAAGTATAAGTTAATTGTTGCTGAAACTGTTGTGTGCTCACTGGGGTCTTTCATGCTGATGAACATCCTCCTCAGTCTGCTGCTGTAGAAGACAAATAGAATAAACTTCAGTAAGTCAACTGACTGAACAAACATGCATATGCAATATTAAAACAGACCTCAGTTTTTATACTGCATTTACACAAGATTACTTGCATTAAGGTAACTGTATATTAAAATAATAAATGCAACAGATATATTTTTCTTTAGTTTAAATGTGGTTTTTTAAACCTAATAGAGTTATCTATCCAAGACATACACATTGCTAGTCATACAGTTAGTATGCTAGTTTTCTAGCACATAGATTTCAGATAGGCCTATATAAAATAGGTACTGTAAACCCCATCCTGTCCTCCCACTTATTTTACCCCATTACAGTTATAAAAGCATTAAATGGTTAATAAGGACACTTGACTGGATTAGCATTGGCGCTAACAAATTAACACGCAAACAGGGACGTTTGTTTTAACGTAACCTTTAACTTAACATATGCTACAACATTCATAATGCAAACGCGAACAGAATTTGAAACTTACCGCTTGAACTTGTTAACTTAAATCCGGATGCTTCCTCGTTTCACCACAAAACTCTGTTCGTTTTCTTCGTGATATGACTTTAATCTGAAGTATTTCTGTGCGCATCTCTTGTGGATCGGAGCTGCGCTTATCCGCTCATCACGTCTTATTGCGTCTATGAAAAGTTTCCGACTGACAACCTGTCAGACAGAGCATCAGTACCCGGTTGACCCGGTACGTCGGTACTACCGGGTCTTGTGAAAATTAGGTACCGACAACTTTTTTATTTTTAGGTACCGACTTGGACCCGAAGTACCGGTACTTTTGACAACACTACTGCCTAGTGTGCATGGTGCTGTCCGGTCCCGGAGATCGCTCGCAGTTCCTGTCTTTGCCTTGTCGGTCTGTTCCTTGCCTTCCTGTCTTCGAGCTGCCTCTGCCCCTTTGGATATCGTCTGCACCCCGGTTGATCTTTGCCTTTCTGGTTCTCGTGCTGTCTTTGCCCTTCGGATTACATTCGCTCCTTGGTTGACCCATGCCTGCCCACTTCGAACTGTCTTACCCCGAAATTGACTTCGAGAGTGTGACAGCGAGACTCTAATTCTAAGATCTTCTCTGTCAGCCTAACTATTTTCCTGCATTTATCGCATATAAAACCCTCGCAGCTGACAGAGAAAGCTAAGCTAAACATATGACATGAGGTGCAAGTAACAATAATAGGAATAGAAGCCATAACTCACCGGGTTTGAAGAGTAATTCTGATTTACCAAGGTTGCTCGATGAATCGTAGTATATACGCTTAAAAGAGAAACAGTTAGCACACAAGACAAACTAAAAGGCAAAGATGATATTCCACAGTGTAAACAGAAAGCAAGCTAGCACGCTAATGGTGTTAAGTTAACTATCAATTTTGGTTTAGAATCTTCAAGTAAATAACAAGGATGGGGTTATTGAGATATCAGGATCAGTTAGCAACGACAGTGATAAGTAACGATAATAAAATACACTAATATTAAAACGAAGTGCAAGTGCAGGGATACAAACAAACCACCAGCAGCGATGCAGACAGCAATGTGTGAGAAAAAACAGTACGCTAATAGCAGCAGTGTCACAAACTGACGTAGAAATCTGAGGGCGTTATTGCGTTTTAGCCGGCAGACTGTAAAAAAATATTTAAAAAAAAAAACAGCTGGAGCGACATTTTTATAAATAATAATATTTTTCCTCTGTAAAATTACAGGAAATAAGGATATATATGAAATAGTTTTCCCTGTTTTTCTTGTAAGTTTGCTGTATTTTCTGTATTTTTTTGACTGTAAAACTGTAGAGAAATCTTGTTAAAAAATTTACATAGAAATGAAAATAGATATAAACTTATATATTATTTATATTATTATTACATTATTATATATTTATAATAAAATGAATTATAAAATTATACCAGTTCATCTTGTAAAAAACTATTTCCCCCCTGTAATTTTACTGGGTTTTTCCCATATTTTACGAGGAAACTCTGTAAAAAAAACAGGATTCCGTAAAATTACGTTTTTTTACAGTGATCTGATTCAGACTTCTCTTTTAGTTAGAGTAAATCGTTTTGTGCAAACCTTTGAGTTTTTTTGAGTGGTAACACAAAGTAGTTTGTGTTACCATATGTTCTTTGTATATCAGTACAAAGATTTATGTATCGTTTCTCCATAATTATACACTGTAATGTCAACAAAGAACGGTAAGTAAGCCTAGTTGTTTTTGCTTGCATAGTTGGTCTCGTGTATGTATCTCGCGTATGTAACTTAGCATTGTTTGCAAAGGGTGTCATTTGTATAATATAATGAAATATTGTCCACAAAACACGACAACATGGTAGCTATCGACACCGGCAACCATATATTATCTCTCAGCTACCTTACTTATAAAGTGCGAACCGGTGTTGTGCCAATGACACAGACTAATAACAACTACTTTCAAATGTACAGGACAGTAACAAAAAAGGTACAAATAACACTTACAAATCCAGGAGCAGGACCGCTAGGTCTCCATCTGTTTTGCAACCCGTTGCCTCTTGCTGCTCGTGCCACCGAGTGTAAGCCCGTCCGATATTGATTCGTGACCGGCCTCGTGTCCGATCACTCTCTCGCTTTCTTTTCTTTGCTTCCTCCGACAAAACCCTCTTTGTTTTTTTGGCTGGCTCTGCCATGGTGATGTTTTGGTTCGTTTCGTCTTACTGTTAGCTCTGCTGTTGGCTAACTTCTCCCAGGCTACGAGTAAAACGTGACGTATACCTTTAGGGGATAGGTGGGGCTTGTACCGGCCCGAACACCAATGTTACAAGTGCAATTTCAGCCGATAGGAGGCTGCTCAGGTAGCAACGGCAGTAAAATTCGTCCAGTTAAAAGTTGTCCTACCACTAAAATTATTTTAGAGACATTATTTTAAGGTCAAAAAGTTACTCGTTGCCACTTTAAATATGTTACCAGTCCTAGTTGCCCCACTCTGCGCGGGCTTCGAACTGGCGCCGGTCCAGATGGGAGACTAACGAGGAGGCTAAAGACCACAGCCACTAGCGTCTTAATCTTCAAGCAGTGGTAAAAAAATACTCACATACTACCAGATGTAGTGTTCTTGAGTGGACGAATCTAAACAAACACATTGATTACAGCAGAGACTACACCCAGATAGCACAGGTACGGCTGTGTAAGACATCTGCTAAAGATCTGGAGATCTGGAAAACATCTGCTAAACATCTTAGAAAGAGCAGCTTTACATCCATAGTAGTATATATGCGGGTCATAGTGTCAAAATGATTGATGGGGTCATTGACCTTTGCGGGGGGGTTGAATTACTTCCGGACCACCCACGTAGTGAGGGCCCCTCCCCCTTTGCGTTGACCTTTGACCATATCCGCCCCATTGTGAGGGACTGCCCCCCTTTGTGTTGAACTTTTGGCCTTTGACAGTATCTGTCCACGTCGTGAGGGATTGCCCACGTCTGGAGTTGAACTCTTGAACTTTTGCCC
>NW_026634437.1:0-93616 GCF_024868665.1 Triplophysa rosa
GCTCCTTCTTGGTTCGGTTTTTCACGCAGCTCTTGCTGTTTGCCTTTTGGGTCTTTGCTTGTGTTGACTTTTGTGAATAAATATTGTTTTGAGGAGTACCCCGGCATTTGAGTCTTTCTATTGCCTGACAGTGACAGGGTTGAGTAGTTGAAAAATTGATTGAATTGAATGAATTAATTTGCTAAGTATCAATTAAAAAAAGTTACGTTTGTTTCAATGAAATCATGCAGGGTGAGAACGGTCATAAGAGTAGCCTACAGTTTTTGAAATTGAGATTTTCACATCATCTGAAAGCTGAATAAATAAGCTTTCCATTGATGTCTGGTTTGTTAGGCTAGGACAGTATTTGGAGATACAAGTATTTAAAACTCTGGAATCTGAGGGTGCAAAAAATCTAAATATTGAGAAAATGGCCTTTAAAGTTGAAAATCAGAGGTGCTGTAGGCCGTTGCTAAGAAACAGGTTTGTTTTAACGCTCTCTATTGGCTTACTGTAATGATGTTGTGGAGAGTAGATGAAGCCGAAAAGCTGAAATTCTTATCTTTACATAGATAAATAACTTAAGTAGGTAATTCCCAAAGAGCGGGCAGCAGCGAGCAAAGTTTGTAGGCGTGTTTATGGCTATTTTTTGAAAATGAAGTTTTTATATATTTACGGTAGGAAATTTACCAGATATCCTCATGGAAAATGATCTTTACTTAATATCCTAATGATCTTTGGCATAAAAGAAAAATCAATAATTTTGACCCACAAATATTCCCGTGCTATGGTTTTGTGCTCCATGGTAACAATTTAAGATTTTTTATTTTATACACTGAAAAAAATACCCATAAAAATAGTAATATTTCAGCAGCTGGGGTGCCAGAAAAAATACAACAAAATAAAATTTTTATGAAGTAAAATGACATGTTTTTCCTGTTATTTTACACCCAACTTGTAAATTTGCAGTCTATTTCTTTTTCAAAAATAAAACAGTAAAATTCCTGTTTTTACAGCGTACAATTACTTTTCTGACACGGTTGAATGCTTGAAAAAATAATTTACTTGCGAAGGATTAATTTTAATTAATTAATCCATTTTATTTAAAAGAAATGTAAAACGTCTTACACAGCCACGTAAACCACAAAAAAAATGTAATAATTATTTTTTCCTTAATAACCAGCTCCATATTAATCAACAGATTATAGCAAAATGTCAGCAGTGAATCATGTTTATTTGGATGTTTGCAACTGAGAAGGTTAAGACCACTGAGGTCAGAAGGGAAAAAGCACCATTTTTGTCTTGTGTTGACTAATACGAGAATTGTATTCTTGAGGGTTTGTTTTAATGAGTGAATTGTTTCTTTCTGTTTAAGGCCTCTAGTCTTCCCATGTCAATTATAATCGTTGGAGTGGGGCCGGCTGAGTTTGATGGTACGTAAGATAAGAGATGTGAGATGGGTTTCTGTGTGGTGTTGAGCAGACCCAGATCAAGAGAAAAAACATGTTGTATCCATCTACCCATGAGACCATCGGATGATTTCTGGAGTGTCATTAGCATCTCATGTGCTCAAAGAGCTTTGAAATTTCCTTCGGTTGATCAATTCCTTAACAAAAATTGTACCTTTCCTTTCATCTGTGAAGAGTGTTTACTTTCACCATTTTCCACTGCCATTATTTTTTAAGTTCATTCTTAAATTTGTGATATTTATAAAAGTATATTATATACTTTTTAATATGGATTTTTCCAAGGAGCTGGACTCTTGCTCTGGGTCTTGTCACATGGTCTGGATTCAACCACTTCTGACTATGTTCCATGTGTCATGTTTTGTTTTGTGCATGTTTTGTCCTTTTTTTCTCATGAATCATTAAATCATTATTTCACTCCCTGATTACCCTCCAGATCTGGTTTTGTTTTGTGAAAGGTAGGGTAAGACAGTCCATCAGACATATACAATCCAAACAAAAGATGAAAATTCAGACATGTTAAGACTTAGACAGTGAACAGTATAAATGTCATTCACATGAAATCGTATTTAATATACGATTAAACCTCATTTATATGCAGGTTTAGTTATCTCAAACCAGTCTGTATTTGCTCTCTGAACTCTTTTCATATCTGCTACATTGTATTAGACTTCATGTGAAATCCAGAAAAAGTTTCAGCTCTAAATTATGGTTTTACTGTGTCATTTTCTTCCATATCACAGAGATGATTGAACTGGACGGAGATGAAGTCAGGATATCATCCAGGGGACACTTTGCAGAGAGAGACATTGTACAGGTGTGATATTCTGTTCCCTAATGTGTCCTATCTGTGGAAATGAAATATTACAGTAATATAAGGTTCCTTTCAACTTAACGTCTATGTACCGTATCTGTGATATATTATAGATTACCAAAGAAGATAGTTTTGTCTCGTCCTTTGGCGTTTATAAACGTAACAGTAAAAACATTAAAAACAGTTATGCTTATAGGCAATGTTCCAGCACTAAATAAAATGTATATGGATTTCTAAATCATCACACTTAAACATTACTCATGTAATATGTGATAGAACCATTAAAGGAGTAGTTCACTATAAAATTGAAATTTCATGAAATTCTGTCAAACAAATTGAGGCTTATGAGGAAAGCTTTCCAGGGTTCTTCTCAATGTAATGGACTTCACCATATGCACGGCATTTCACCCCAAATGCATGGCATTATGACTATACCAGTGGTTCTCAAACTTTTCAGATGAAGTGCCACCTTTAATAAAATTAGTTGTTCCACCTAAGAATTAACCTAAAATACCAACTGATGAAAATCATATGAATAAACACTCAAATTAATAGTAAAGCTGTGAATCTACTCTTGCCTCATGATTAGATACACCTTGTCCGCCAATTCCAATGTATTATTAATAATACAAACACTTTTTGTAAACTAAAGAACATGTTTTTTCATGTTTTTCAAGTTAGTCAGCAGTAATAGTGGCCACAAAACACTTTACTGTAGTGCACTGTAAACAGGGCTCGGTAAATTACTCTTATGGGGGATTTATTAGCTTTGTGGGGACTTGCAGAAAGACTACAATGCTATAATAATGACAGACAATGTGGAAAGAACATTTAACACCGAAAATAAATTAATACATAACCATCAAGAGAGCAGCAGCTGTATTTAACAAACAGTTCCCTTTCTGTCGGTCTCTCGACGTTGTGTCGAACCGACAGGTGGGGTTCGTCCTTGAGAACCTATCGCTTCCGACTACTTTAGAAAAGGCCAATGAAATTGGCGAATGAAATTTGCATGCCGGACTTCGCCCCCGGATATCCGGGTATAAAAGGGAGACGGCGTGCTGCATTCAATCACCTTTTGTTCTTCGGAGTCTTCGCTCATGATTTACAGACTTCGCTACAAGATAGCAACTAAAGACTGCCGGTTTCTACGACGTGGTGCAGCGGACTGTCCCTTCCTGTGGCGACTTCCCCTGGGCGTCTCGGCGGTTCCAGAGGTGTTTGAGACTAAAAGAGCAAATTTCTCCAGCGTGGCATGTCCCACTGTTCACGTGGGTGCGATACCCTCATCGAGGAGGGGGACGGACACGATGTCTGCCTCAGGTGTTTGGGTCTCCAGCACGCTGAGGCAGCCTTCATGGACACATCTTGCCCACACTGTTGCGATCATGGGTGGCTGCCTTCTCTCGAGAACCAGCCACCACCTCGCATGCTTCCCGGGCCGTGACGAGAATGGCTAAGGCCATACCGTCCGCCAAGGCGAGCAGCGAGGGTGATATGGGGGCCACTGCGAGCGTAAATCCGTCAGCCAAGCGCTCGCAGACCGCTCGCACCCCATCTCGCTCGTCTGACTGTTCCCAAGAAGGCGGTGCCACACCGTCTGGATCCTCATTCACGCACTCGGAAACGATGCGTGAAGATGATGAGATGTCGATCGCAGCATCGGAGGGCGATTTGCTGGAATCCGATCCCGACGATTCCTTGCAGCTCCCCCCCAAGGGGGGTCGAGCTCAGGAAGAAGCGGATTTCGAGATGTCAGCCATGCTTTCCCGGGCCGCCGTGAGCATTGGGCTGCAGTGCACTGAAGAACTGACGAAGACGTGGAACGCCCCCTTTTCGGCTCGTACACGTCAAACCAGTTCCATCTCCCTTTCTTCCCTCGATGGTGGAGCAGCTAGAGGCTTCGTTGACGTACCCCAGGTGGAATGTGCAGTCGCGGTGCACCTGTGCCCGCAGACGGCGGCCACCTGGAGAGGTCGACCGAAACTCCCGTCCAAGGCGTGTAGGACTTCGGCATC
Organism: Triplophysa rosa; assembly: GCF_024868665.1. NCBI lineage: Eukaryota > Metazoa > Chordata > Actinopteri > Cypriniformes > Nemacheilidae > Triplophysa > Triplophysa rosa. The sequence goes on from NW_026634437.1 coordinate 4,278, forward strand.
TCTGGTGTCGAAGGCCTACACTGCTGTGGGCCAAGCTGCCTCCTCTCTCCACGCCATGGCCATCCTGCAGGTCCACCAGGCCAAGGCATTGAAAGAGATCCACGAGGGTAAGACTGAACCAGGGTTAATGTAGGAACTCTGCACCGCCACCGACCTCGCCCTACGGGTGACCAAGGTGACCGCGCGGGCACTGGGTCTGGCGATGTCCACACTTGTGGTCCAGGAGAGGCATCTCTGGCTCAACCTGGCGCAGATGAGCGACGCCGAAAAGTCCGCTTTCTCGACGCGCCCATCGCGCAAGGTGGGCTGTTTGGCGACACTGTCGTCCTCGTCCTTTGGCGACACTGTCGTACATTTCAGTCCTCAGCACTCTCAAATCGACGGTGCGTGGAGCTGCATTGCCAGGCAGGCAAACCAGCAGAGCCAGTCTCTTCCCCGGGGGTCCTCCCTCGGCGAGAGATCCGCACTGCCAGCCATCGAACCACCCCCCGTGGGGTCGATGAAGCAGATCGTACCCCTACTCCCCCTGTCTTGGTCCCTGGGAGCTTGGCTCGAGCTTCCCATACTGTCACGGTGGCTTCGGGAAACGATCCGGGCGGCTTCTCGCTGTTAGAGAAACGAGGCCACCGCCTGTGAGGGCAGAAGGCAGGGGTCTTCCCACCTTTCAAGAAAAGCTCTGGGACCCCCTACATACCCACTGGAGGTTACAATTTTGCGGCAGCGCTCACGGCTGACACGCCCAGGCCAGTCACCATCGCTTCGCTAGAGATTGTGACACGGCACAGCATCGTGGCGTTTTCCATAGGAACCCTATCTGTCGGTTCGACACAACGTCGAGAGACCGACAGAAAGGGAACGTCTTGGTTACGGATGTAACCTCAGTTCCCTGATGGAGGGAACGAGATGTTGTGTCCCTCATGCCACAACGCGTGCTGCCCACTGCAGCAGACGTGAGAGGTTCTCAGGCTCCTCAAAACAAAGGTGAATGAATGCAGCACGCCGTCTCCCTTTTGTACCCGGATATCCGTGGGAGTCCGGCATGCAAATTTCATTCGCCAATTTCATTGGCCTTTTCTAAAATAGTCGGAAGCGAAAGGTTCTCAAGGATGAACCCCATCTGTCGGTTTGACACAACTTCTCGTTCCCTCCATCAGTGAACTGAGGTTACATCCATAACCAAGACGATATCTAGAGACTCACACTTTACTGCAGTGGCTCTTGACAAGGCGGGGCATCAAAACTAAATCGCAACACGCGCTTTATTGATTTAATCTCGAGTAGATGCAGTTGCGTGTTGAATTAGTGCTTTACAGCATTAAAGTCACTATGCAATTAAAAATGATAATACTAATTTTCTTACACATAAAATTGCACATAGGCTATATGAGATGCATTCATTATTTATCGATGATGTTTTAAAATTTTAAAATTGTATTTAAAACACTAAGCCCCGGTTTCACAGACAAGGCTTAAGATTAGTCCCAGACTAAAATTAATTTTGAGATGTCTTAACTGAAAATAACTGGCCCTGACGTATCTTAAAATATGTCAGTGCCATTGTTTTGTTTCAAGATGGACATCAGTAATGTTCTTTTCTACGGCATTTTAATAAAAGCGACTTAAATAACCTAAATTAACGAAGGCATAGTCCTGGTTTACGCTAAGCCTTGTCTATGAAACCGGGACTAAATGAATATATAAAGTTTTTAATTTTCTGTCATGTCACGTACCACCAGGGGTCTTGTCGAGCGCACCACTGCTCTGTACACATTGAAAGTGTCCTGTCCTGTAATGTTGTAACATTCCTTCTTCCTCTTTTTTATAGTTTGTACCTTTCCGAGACTACATCGATCGCAGGGGTAATCACATTCTCAGCATGGCCCGCCTGGCGAAGGACGTCCTGGCAGAAATCCCAGATCAGTTTCTGCAGTACGTGAGGAGCAGAGGCATCAAACCGCAGGCAGCGCCCAACTGCACCACCTCCAAACCTCCGTCGACACTCGTTCCCTCCGTCCACTCGCTCCAAACGCAGATCTGAGCAATCGCACAATGCGTCCTCCATTCGTGTCACTGCCGTTCTCAGGATCACACACGGTTTTTCCGAGAGAATCCTACAGGGTGTCTCTCTGGTATCCTTTGAGAAGTCTTCACCAGGTACCATCTTTCTTCAGCCGTGCTGAGCTTTCAGAAGGTGTTTCGGACTGTTTTAAACTATCGAGTGGCCTCTTCAGTCAAACAAGACTTCAGTGTCTCACATACTGTACATGATGTTGTTTTGTCTGGCGACCTTCAAGCAAACGTTTACAATCGTACCATTTTTTACATGGATGGATGTTTTTGTATCTCATGAGAACATAAGCAACCTAAACGCTGAGCTGCTTAACATTGGAATTATCGCTCATTTTCTTACATGATGTAAATAGTGTGAGATTCTATGGAGCGCATGAATACATTCTGGGTGCGAAAGTGGGAGAGGAATGCGTTTCTATAAACGCTGTGGTGCGAGGCCTTGGTTTACATCTTGTTGTAAAGTGTTCACTTCATGTTACTTTTCAAGTATTCTTGGTTGCTCGACTGCCTCAAATTGTAAAGAATTTGTGCTCAGCTTTCACATAACAAGCACAACACAGAGACTTGACAGAAAAAGCCTTTACAACGAATAATTCACACAAAGTAAACATTTGGCCATCATTTTCTCACCTCGGTGTCTTTGACAACCCATATGATTTATGAATTTTTGACTTATATATTGTTATATTAGGATTTTGTTGAGCAACTTATGTTGTTTTTCTACGGATAAAAGAACGTCATATGGGTTTGAAATGATGTAAGGGGGAGTAAATACGACCAAATTGTTATTTTTGTGTAAGCTATTCCTTTAAACACAGAACTGTAGCTGCTCTCAGTAGCCTATCTGTATCTAAGCACAGAAATGCAAGCACAGACGTAGCACATGATGTAAGCATGCTGGGTACCACACGATTTGTTTGTGTTTGTCATTGTTAATCTTGCATGCAGTTGGAGCCAGATTTGTTAATTGGGTCATTCTACAAATGTGGTGACAAAAGTTATTACTCGCACTTAGGTGACAAGACATCAAACTGCATGTTAACAATTTCGATAGAAAATAATATATTTAACAATATATATGGTTAACATGCTAAATAATCTATTTAAATAAAGGAATGTTTGTTAATATTTTAGTAAACAATGTGTAATAGTATGAACGATCTATAATATTTACAATTATTATGATTTTATAAGTCGCTTGCATGAAAATATGCATGTCACTCATAATGCGTTTTATAATTTCAAAAAGTTGTTATAAAACTCGAAATAGGTCGAAATGATTTTCAACAATATTTTATGATGATGGTACTACTGCAGTACAAAACATGAAAATACAAAAATGACTCATAATTTAATTTAACACTAATAATATAATAACATTTGATACTAATACAATTTAATACTAATTTGTTTCTTAAAATTTAAGAAAAGAAAAGGATTTTATTTTTTAGATTATTTATACAATTATTTGTAGAATGACCTAATTAAATGGCATCAAAGGATATTTTGTGTGAGACCAAACAAAAATATATATAATAAATAAATATATTTTTTACAATTCAACTCATTGGGTCGCATTCATGAAACATTCGTAAATATACGAGTAAACGTTTTTATGATTTGTGCGTAAAACGGACCTTCCCGAAAACTGTCCTCCGGATTCACAAATACTTCGTAAACGATTTGATAGTAAAACATGTGTATGTTAATGAATTCCAATCATTCGTAAATAAGGCGTGCATGCACGCTCATTCATAATCCCCGTCTATGATTTACAGTTACGCAAATTACGTATCTAGGAATGCTGTGGAATCCTTCGAATTCCATTCTCTGGTTTGGCACATTATATTGCGTAAATGCATAAAAGAATAATAAGCTATGTACAGGTTTGTTAAAATCGCCATACGGAGGCTCGGAGATGAAGTATTTTGTATGCAAAACCCGGAAACGAGTTAGCATTTTAGGACTTCCGGTTCCATCGCTCCTAATTCTATGGGTTTTTTTAATGGGTTTTTGGTAAATCGTCCGAAATAAGGTCGGTTAACAAAACCTCTAAATATTTTCACATTTTATTTCTATGACATAAAACACACCAACTATAACCCACTTGTGATTTTTTAAAGCCTTATTGTGTATTAAAAATGGCGGTTGCTAACAAGTTGCTAAAAGCAACTACTTTCTTTGGCGGGGACGTCATCGTGCATATAAAGTTCACAAATAATGCAACATGGACACAAATCTCTTAAAACGTAGATGCGGATTCATTCACGGAGTAATTACTTACCAGGGAACACATTTTTAATAAAGTTTGAAAGAGTTGTTGGAGGCTTGGTGTTGGGGACAATGATATCGAGCGACCTTAAGTAGTCTGTTTATCATCGTGTTAGCTTTGCACTTCTGCCGATTGTATTCAAAAGTAACAAATGTGGTGTTAATTTGTAAAGATTATCTTGATAGAAAAAACGCGTAAACATCATAAACCTTTGTTAATCACAGAGCTTATTTTTTGCGATCTTCCAAAAGTCTATGGGGAAAATGCATAGGCTTACGGTCGAGGGAACCAGCTTACTTAGCGCTTACTTCCGGGTTAGCCTACAAAAATACTCATCTAGTCATCTCTGAGGTACTGGATTGACGAGGTCTGCTAAAAATGGAAAAAAAAAAGACAGGGCAAAGGAACTCGTGAAATATCATTATGATACAAAATGCATTTTTATGCATCTGAAAATTTACGTCAGAACGACGTTATGTATGATTTACACAAAAATGTGTCCTTCTCGTGTTTCATGAATGAGGCCCATTTTCTGTTGATAGTTCAGATGTCCTGAACCAAACATATACTGTCCATCATTTAAACGCAAATATAACGTACAGACAGCACTCAACATGATCCACGAGTGTTATGAGCACACATCAGAAGCCTTCAGATATTTCAGCAAGAAAACATTGGAGTGAACCCTCAGTCTTGCAGCCCTCAGAGTGCCGACTTCATTTATTTAACATGACAGCGTATCAACCTCCAACTTACACCCACACTCGCTCACATCCATACCGAATTATCTTTATAAATCATGCAGAAAACATGCATCAAATTTTAACCTCGCATGGGATAGAAATGTTTCTCGAGTCTTTCCATATGTGATGAGTGAATACTGCAGTCTTCCTCACTTATGCCCAAATCAAACACAAACTATTACAAAGGTAGAATATTACTTTTGTAGAATATTTTAAGAAAATTCATATCTTGACCTTGTGCTAGTGACATTTAAATTTCATCTTATACATTTTTCAATGAAACACGTGCAGCTAATATAGATTATAATATATAATTATAATAATACTGTAAATTGTTATATTATATTATGTTATGTTATATTATATATTTATGTTTCATGTTGACCTAAAAGGGAAAGTTCCCCCACCCCAAAAAAATCTATCATCAATTACGCATCCTTATGTCATTCCAAACCTGTATGACTTTCTGTTTAGTGTTGTGCAGGCTTTTAACAACATGAGGTTCAATAAATGATGACAGATTTATTGTTTGGGTTGAACTAAAGAATGAAGTTTTAAGTCCAATAAAGTCCAGTTTTTGTTTTTTAGATAGAAGATTTACATACTATTTGACTGCATGGCTACTAAATTGTTTACAAGTAACAGATATTGTGCATTTTAGCTCAGGTGTGACACCTCATATGTAAATTAACTGGTGACAGGTGACAATGTTGCTTAGTAGTCATTCTTAGGGCCAGTTTACGTGCACTATATAACTCATTACGCGTCTCAGAAGTTTGTTAAACTGTGATTAAAGGAGCCATGACATGACTTTTCATTTTATTTTGTCTCCTGTGGTAAAATTATAATATTACTAAAGTTTTTGTGCCGAAGAAACAGGTTAGTTTTAATCCTGTTTAAATACAGTCCGATTTCTGTTTCCCCTTTAAGAGTACGTTTACAAGACAACAATGGAGTAGAAAATGGAAAGGCTTTTCCTTTGCATTTTATAAAAGTTTCACGTACACACGACACTGCTGTCAAAAGGATCTGTGTTTACTTGGGTCCGCAGAAACGAGTAAAAATACTGAATTGCGCATGCCAGCCCAGTGGATGGAGATGTCACTTTGTAAAGAAACACTACGTGCCTGCGCACATACGAAAATGCACAAGTTTGTAACCGCCCACTTCTATGATTGACAGCTGTTGCTGAGACATGCTGGTGGATAACCGCAGTTTCTCTTGTACATACAGCTATTCAAACTTTCTTTTTAAGCACGTTATGTGTTAATTCATGTCACAGACACTTCAACAAATACACAGGTACAACGTTTTTACGATGAAGGAAAACATAAATTTGAATTTGAAAAAAAAATACTTCAAAAACCACAGTTAGCACAGATTATTATGTATAATATCATTAGGTAAAAAGAAGGTGTTGTTATCTTGCTGTAGGCAGGTTATATAAAAAACGAACCTACCTTGTATCCAGCCATTTTGCTTTTCTTTTTTTTTCAAGGGAACAATTACATAAATGCTTGTGTTATTGAAGAGGAGGATGTTTTAAGATTTTAAACTTGCAGGATGTATTTATGATACCAAGACCTCTTATATGTCAAAAGATTAAAGAAAATTTGATCCCTCATGTCATGACCGTTTTAAGATGTTTTATACTGTAATCTCACAGGTACTGCGAATGGAAAGTTTACTTCTCAAAATGTTGGCCAACTTTGTGCAAAACTGCTCAAGTAAACTAGCAGTTTACAAACATTCATATAGCATGAACACGGATATTGTTTACCTTTGTTAATGATGAATTCACAGTTTAACTGCATCATGTTTGCCTGCAGCATGTGCAGTATTTTGAAAAGAATTTGTTGTTTGTTTGCTTATAAAGTATACACTTTGCCTTATATTATTTACTTCAAATTTACTATATTGAATTGTAGCATTATACATCTTTTTAAAGCACTTTTTGTGTGCATTATGTCTAAAATGATTATAATGTTTGTGAAGTGAATGGCCTGTTATCATGCATGCAGGTGCTGTTATATCAGTGTAGTTTGGCATTGAATGCATTCAAATAACCTGTAGCACTTTTTTAATTCATGGGAATTAAACATTTACAAGTTTATTATGTTTCTTGAGATCAATCACTGACTTTGAGGCACATCAAAATGACCCGACAAAGTTTAAGTGTAATTTCATATTTGTTTATCACAGAAACTAGTATTTATGCTATATTTATAATATGATTACCTACCAGGTTAAATCAACAACGATTTGCATTCTATGAAGCGTGCTGTAATGACAATTTATGACATGATGCCTCTTTCATTTTATTAATAAACATTAAAATGAAACACTTGCTAACACAAAGTCTTTGTTTTTGAGTGCAGTTTATTGATTTGGTGAATCTGAGATTATGTAGCGTGTCACAAGGAACACATTACTTATATGTAACATATATGTTACACTACATTAAGTGACGTAATGAACCCTTTTCAAAGAAGGAAAACTATGTCAGTAGTGTAACATCATTGTATAATAATGTTTTTAGTGTTACTGATAACATCCAACATTTATATATATTAGTTTTCTTATATTTTTACATTATATTTTTTATACTTTTATTCACTTTTCTTTTTTCGTATTTTGGTACTTTGTTCCTTTGAGGCAACACAAATGCAGATATTAATATAATACATATTATTATATGTTCTAATAAAAAAGAATTACCTTTACACAGTAAAAGCCCAACGGTATCATAATACATAGAAAGTTAAAACACCAAACTACATTGTGAAACAACTTTTCATTACAGCTCAGAGAAAACATCATGACAAAACTGATAAAATACTGTAATATCTTTGCACTGACAGCATTGAACTATACTGTACCGCCCTCTGCTGTTTACAGTGAGATTTACATCATTTTTATTGAATCATACAACACTGGTCTGAAAGCGAAAATATCAATAAATCAGTATGGGAAAGAAAAGTACAGCATTTGACTCGACAAAGCCTTGTCTGGAGGTTTAAAACACATTTTAATGTAGTTTAATATTATTTTGAAAGTTTACTTATGCAGTTTAATACTTGCACGGTATAAATAGAGATGTCATGTTTGTGTGTTTGAATGGATGTATGTTGCTACGTTTTTTAAATGTGGTTGCTAGGCAGTTACTACAGAGTGTTCAGACTAATTGATTGGTTGTAGCAACTTCTCTCAAAACTCACATGTCTGACTAATTCAGCAAACCTGTTATTCCTCATTTTTCACACGTGAATAGCAGCTCATAACTCATGTTGGGAAACTTTCGATTCAATCTAGCTCACAAGTCACGCACATAATTACGTAGGCTACACCATGACAAATGTTCCAAACCTTTTACCAAACTCCAGTTTCCGTGATGGCTGTTCCATGCATGTTTGAATAATTTATATGATGAAAAACATCACGATGGGGTGCTAGGAGAATATCAGTCCATTTTTTTCTGTTATTCGCCTATATTAACTCTCATCATCATCATCACAGTGGATGTCTGGATACAATCTGTGAGGTAGAGAGTAACTTTTGCAAGCATTTATTCATATATTAAATGGAAAAACAATGTCAAGATTTCATTTTGCTAAGAAAATAAATAATATACTTATTTTATAATAAAGAAAATAAGGGCCATTTTAAGGTCAGTGTAGATTTTAAAGATATATTATATTATATTTTATCTTTTGGTTGTTGTAATGAGAGAAAAAAACATTATCATTGCTGTAACAGTGAAGAAGAAGAAAATATTTATACAGTCATTTATACATTCTTTGTATTTTTATAACATGGTAACAATGTTACTTAATTCATGCTGATCATTAGTTAAAAAGTCTGTGTCCGGACGAAATTATATTTGTGCTAAATAATTTCCCCCATTTCAGAGATTAATATTATACAGCATTTTTTTCGAGCGAGCAGTCATAAAATATAACAATCTCATTCTGTCTGAATGATAGTTGAAAACAACGTTCAGAATTGACATGTGTACAAACAAACCAGCAATTATTATTCTTTTTCATATTATCATCTGTCTTTAAGGCATGTTTACAGTGCAGGTTTGATACGTTTACTGGCAATTGAGTCAAACATAATGTACTTACGCCAGAGTTTCTAGTTTACACTTCGGATCTTCTAGCAGATCTGTTAGTAGTTTAGCCCCTGAATCGGATAGTTTGTTTCCTCTGAGATCCAGTTCTCTTAGCTGTGAGTAGTTTGATCTTATAGCTGATGCCAGGAAAGCACAGCCCTGTTCCGTAACACTACAGTATGTTAAACTGCAAGAGATGCCATTATTAAATGAAGAAAAGAACTGTATGCATGGTTTCAGTTAGTCTGTATACTGTATAGAATTGATCAATACGTTATAAATAACTTCTAAATAAGTATCAATGACTCATCTGTCAAAATGGTTATTTATAAATAATTATATTATATAATTATTACATTAATTCTAAATATATTTTTATTCACTATGCCTTCAAGGAAACAATATTACCTTAGTGACTGGAGACTTGATAGAAGATTACATAATCCCACGGCAAAATGCTTCAATCCAAAATCCATTATCGCATTAGCATTTAGGTTCAATTCCCTCAGTTTAGAGCATTTGGAAGGGTCTGCATAAGCCATCGTATGACAGCTCCTTTCTGTGAGATTGCAATTATTCAGCCTTAACCAAGCACAAAAGACAAATCTTTTAAAATATCATCGTCATCAGTTAAACATTCAAATTGAATTTTTGTCATATGTGACCCTGGATAACAAAACCAGTCTTTATTATTAGTCACATTTTTAGAAAAAGCCAAAAAAACACTGTATGGGTCAAAATTATCGATTTTTCTTTTATGACAAAAATCATTAGGATATTAAGTAAAGATCACGTTCCATGAAGATATTTTGTAAATTTCAAACCGTAAATATATAACAACTTTATTTTTGGGAATGGATGGCCTGCAACAGTGCCTCTGATTAACAACTTCAAAGGCAATTTTCTCAATTATTTTATTTTTTGCACCCTCAGTTTCCAGAGTTTTAAACGGTTGTATCTCCGCCAGATATTGTCCTATCCTAACAACCCATACATCAATAGAAACCTTAATTTTTCAGATTTCAGAAGATGTAAAAATCTCAATTTCGAAAAATTGACCCATAAGACTAGTTTTGTTGTCCAGGGTCACATATGACATGCATAAAGAAACTGGAGGCCTGTTACCATAGTTTATCTAGATTAACAAACACTGGAAGCAGGTCTGTCACTCCTGTGTCTGTAAGGTCATTCAGACTAAGGTCCAGCACTCTCAAATGTGATGGGTTCGACTCTAAAGCAGATGCCAGTTTTGAACATCCGGCGGCTGTAATTTCACAATCTGAGAGGCTGAGAAATGTAAAGCCATACAAATGTGAACTACTGACCCTTCAGCGTCATGATATTGGCAGGTAAATTGTGTGTTCTTCATCACACAGCTCTGTAGTGTGTGTTTATTTGTCTACTTCTGTTACCTCAGTGTCTCGAGCTTACAGAGAGGGTTCTTCAGACCAGCACAAAGCAGTTTTACTCCTGAATCCTCAAGACAATTCAAGCTCAAGTCCAGATGTTTCAAGCTAGAACAGGTTGACTGAAGTGCTTCGGCCAATGCTGCACAGCTTTTCCTGGTCAGTTCACAACCCATAAACCTACAAAGTTGTTTCAGTTTATGAACACGTAATAATAGTACAGTTTTAAACAAACTCTGAGGACATTATTTATTCCAAAATCTTTTTTTCACAAATGTATTAATATTAATATGATATTCATGTTTTAAACTGCATACATAGTTATACTAAGTAATTTAATTTAAAAAATCAATATAAAATCATAATTAGTATTATAGTTAGGTGGTGGATTAACAAAAAGTAATGAAAATGTAATGAAAGAATTACAAAGATTATTTTATATCTTGAATAAATTAAGACGAAAACTACATAGAATATTATTTAGCACTTGACATCATTGTAAAGAAGGCCTTACTGTTTAGAGCCCACCTACCTGAGTGTTTCCAGTTTACAGCTTACGTTTGCCAGCACATCAGAAAGCATTTTTACACCTGTATCATGAGGCTGGTTGTGTGTTAAATCAAGTTCTTTTAAGTGAGATGGGTTTGACCTCAGAGCTGAGGCTAGAGAGGCACAGCCGTCCTCACCTATGCTACAATTAAAAAGTCTACATGCACAGAGAAGAAAAATGACAAGTGAATTTACGGAAAGCAAATGCAATAGTTACTTCTACCCCGTGGTCCAATGGCATGAATTTGAGATGTTCCTACCTCAAAACCTCTAGTTTACACTGAGGATTCCCCAGTCCAACAACAAGATGGTATATTCCTGTATCATTAAGATTGCTGGAACTTAAATCGAGCTCTCTCATACATGAGCCACTTAAGCTGAGAACAGAGCTCAGCCCTTTCCAGACTTTCTCTGTCACATTACACAATCTCAGCCTGATGGAGAAAAGCCACACAAAATGTTTAATACTTGTTCAACATTGAGTGACACTCAAAACTCTAAGGTTCATTGAATGGCTGAAACATACTCTACGCAGGTTCATGAATGAATTGCAATGCAAGCCTAATTTTATGCGTTGTTGCATTTAAAGATGTAAGGATACATATTACATGCTTAGCTTTGTTATGATGGGAACTATTCTAGTGTGAACTTCAACAATCAATTTTTACATTCAGGTCAACTGCCTTCATGGGATTATCTAGCTCTCTGCCTGAATAATAACACTAGGTTTAATTGCAAAGACAAATCAAAGTAACTTTATTGCTCCCTTGAGCAGTCCATCATCACCTTAGCTATGGAAGATTGCATGCTAGGTTGAGAGAACCGGACCACGCACTTGCAATGTGTCAGCCAAGCTTTCACATCAACATCTGCATACCTGCGTTAAGTGTTTTTTGGTTCCAAACAACTCCGTGAGATACTTACAGAGTTAATCGGGATGCTTTGATCACTGGCAGGAGTCTCAACAGTCCCTCATCTGAGATCCATCTCGGATCAATACATTTAGTCAAGTTAAACACATCCAGTTCCTCAGCAGATATCAGCAGAGTGTAGGCCAAAGCAGAGCAGTGTGATGGAGAGAGCTTTTCACCTCTAAAGCCACCCGACTTTAGGTATTCCTGCACTTCCTCTACCAGGGAATCATCCTTTAGTTCACTGAGAAAGTGAAAGAGACTTATTGCTTTTTCTGCCGAAAGTTGGAACCTGATTTTTTCCTTGATGTACCGAAGAGTTTTTTTGCTGCCCTCGGGGTCACTCCATGTCTCAGTTAGCAGTGGTTGTAGAAGAGTCTGATTGGACACAAGGGAAAGTCCCAGCAAAAAACGGAGTAAAAGGTCTAAGTGTCCATTATCACTTGCTAGAGCCTTATCCACAGCAAACTTCAAGAACTCATGCATTGAAGGTTTTTTAAAAGCACTTTCGAATTTTGCATTTGTCTTATGACTGAGGACATTTTGCTGACTGTTGACGAACATAAGGAAGGCGTAAAAGGCAGCTAAAAACTCCTGGATACTAGCGTGGAAGAAGCTGAACATCCTCTCCTGGTGTAGTCCTGCCTCTTCTCGGAAGATCTGTGTGCAAAGTCCAGAAAACACTGAGGCGAGGTTGGGATCAACACCACATTCCCTAAGATCATCCTCGTAGAACAATAAATTACCCTTTTCAAGCTGTTGAAAGGCCAGTTTGCCAAGCAACAAAGTGCTCTGGCTATCCCAGTTGAAATCTGCCTTGCAATTCACATCGTATTTGTGACTCATTTGCTTGGTCTGGAAAATCAGGAAGTGTGCGTACATTTGCGTGAGTGTCTTGGGCATTTCTCTACTCTTGAACTCACCAAATATCCCTTCAAGAACTGTAGCTGATATCCAACAGAACACCGGGATGTGGCACATGACGTGAAGGATTCTTGATGACTTCAAGTGCAAGATGATCCTATGGCACATGTCTGGATCGCTTATCCTTTTGGCAAAGTACTCCTCCTTTTGGGAGTCATTGAAGCCTCTTACCTCGGTCAGTTGGTCAATAAGGTCAGGTGGTATTTGACCGATCGCAGCTGGTCGTGAGGTTATCCATAGCTGAGAAGAAGGAAGCAAGTTCTTGCAGATGAGGTTTGTCAGTAGAGCACCAATTGAGACCGCTTCTGTCACACTGGAGCAACTCTTGTTCTTCTGGAAATCCAGAGGAAATCGACATTCGTCAAGTCCATCGAAGATGAAAACTGACCTGTATTTGCCTGAGTTCAACACGTTTGCTTCTATTTTGAGATCGTAGAAATGCTGGAGAATCTGGATCAGAGTAACTTTCTCTTTCTTAAATCTATTCAGCTCACGAAATGGAAGTGGAAATATCATGTGAATGTCCTGGTTGGCTTTATCCTCAGCCCAGTCCAGGGTGAACTTCTGCACGGACACAGTTTTCCCAATGCCAGCGATTCCCTTTGTTAGCACAGTTTGTATTGGTTTAGACCCAGCAGAACCTTTAAAGACACCATTCACTGGGATTGGTGTGTCCCATGTGCTCGGATGATTAGATACTGTCTCAATCTGTCTGATTTCATGTTCTGCGTTGACACTACTTCCAGCGTCGGTGATGTAGAGCTCAGTGTAGATGTTGTTGAGCAGAGCAGGGCTCCTGTGCTCTTCATTTCCCTCAAATATACATTGATATCTGTTCTTCAATGTCTGCTTAAATGAAATAATCCAGATCAAGTCCTCTGTAAAGTTCAATATTGGGCAGAGGTTTTTAGAATGAAGGTAGATATAATTAAAAATATTAAATTCTGTTTTTTGGGTTATGCGATAATGCTGCTGTAGATATAAATCTATATAAATATGTTAATTTTGCAGACTTACCATTTGAAATCTTTGAACTCAGTTCCTTTTGCTGAGTTCTGAAAGATAAATACAGATGAGAATATAAACTTTGTATGAAAAAGTTCAAAGAATATTTTCAATAATCTTCACAGAACAACAGTTCACAGTGATAATGGGCCGTCAGACACCAAAAAGCACTAATACAGCACTCCGTACAACTTGTGAACTTTATTCCAAGTCCCCAGAAATCATATAAAAACCTGATATGTGAGGAGTGGACACGCAAAGAAACCTGATGCATGGTGCAATATTTGAATTTTGTCCATTCTGAAGCTTGACAGTCTTTGTCCCTACTAATTTTTATTAGCCTACATGAACTGAATAGTGGTACTGTTATATATATCGTATAACATTCTGTCACGATCCCCATCCGTGTTTCCCCTTTGTTTGTGAACTTTTCTGTTACTTCCTGTCTATGTCATGTGTTTTGTTGTTCGTTGTAGTTTTTGGTGTTAATTAGTCTTCCCCAGGTGTGCCTTGTCATCTTGTTAAGTTCTCTGTATTTAAGCCCTTGTGTTTCAGTTGTCTAGTGTCAGTCGTTGTTTGATGTTGCTTTCGTGTTCCTGTGGTTTGAGTACGTTGGTTCCTTGTTTCTTTATTCTTTCATTGTTTTGTACTTTGTGGTTTTTTTTACTTTTAGTAAACAAAAACACAACGAACTACAAAACACATGACATAGACAGGAAGTAACAGAAAAGTTCACAAACACGGACTGGGATAGTGACACATTCTATGCATACCTTATACCATCAAGATGTGGTTCACAGCTAAAGCTGATCGGCACAGAATTTCTCACAGGGTGATTTTTGCATAGATGTCTGGACACTAATAGAAATATGCGAATCAGTCAAATCAGTTTTTGGACTAGTAATACAATCCTACTTGCATTTCATGTATTTTATCACGGCATTATGATTACACTGTTAAAGCTGCAATCCCATTTTGGTTAAAAATAAACAGATTCACAATGGTAAATTTATAAAAATGATATATAGCCTAATTTGGGCTGTCTGATTGTATTTATCAGAAAATGTAAAGATAAGTATGTGTAACCCGTGTAACTTTCACACTAAGGTTTGTCTAAGTGCTCCCTTTGACGAACTTAGACAATTCTCGATTTAGAGTTTGATCGTACAGCCCTGACGTTTATCATAAAGCCGGGGTTACACCAAATAAAGTGGCGAGCCAGCCAGGAGAGTTTGGGTTAATCATTATCTGTATTGATAACTACTCTAGTGAACGTTTTTTTCCTGAATCAGGTTTCCTTTATTGTTCTAACAGTGAGATACATTTGTCTAAAATTCATTGTTTGCCCCAAGACTAAATATGGATCTTTGTAACCGGTTTGATATTTGTGGGCAAAACTGTCTGTATGTTACAGGGGTAGAAAAAACTTGTAGCACTGAGGATATCATAGGTCTTTTTGAAGTGCATGGGGAAATTGCAAAAGTAGTTAGAGTCCCTGATGAGCCAGAGCAGCCTACTGGTAGAGCTCTCATTCAGTATGCATCTGAGAGTTCAATTCTGAAAATCAAACCTGATAGTATAGAAGACGTGCCAAGTCCAAATGACCCTGATGTGACATGGCATGTGAGAACAGTTTGTAATGTATGCCAAGAGGGATTAGGCAGGGAACTGGCACTAAGATATTTAGATGAACTGAACGCTATCCCGGAAGGTGGCAGAGCAGTATTCCTACTTGCTCTGCAGGAAGAGCTTCAGCATGTCCAGCTTCATTCAAGTGACTTGCCAGCTGCTAAGGCAGGTCCACATACTACTGTTCACAGTCCTACCTCAAGTCCTGAACTCAACCCCACTGAGTCGATTCAAACTACAGTTCAAAATGTTTTTCCCTTATCTGCATCACCGAGCCCTGTGCACATTGACGGAAGCATGCTTAATCCCCTTCAGATTCGAAAGGTTGTTGTGGAGCATGTCATCCGAAGTGAGTCTGCTCATTCACCTGTGAGGCAGAGCCGTAGCACATTCTCGGGCAGGATCCCCAAGCCAAATGGGGAGGTTGATTATGAGACTCGGCGTACTCAAGTTGATCTCCTTCTTTCTGACCCTTCCTCATCAGATTCTCAGAAAGTGAGGGTAATCTTGGAGTCTGCTTAGCCCAGCAGCCAACATTGCCAAACCCTTGGGTGTTAATTCTTCACCTAGTTCTTACCTTAACCAAATTGAATCCGCCTTTGGTGGTAGTAGAAGATGGAGAAGAGCTCTTTGCAACCTTCCTTAACTTAAATAAAAATTCTGGAGAAAAAACATCCACATACCTGCAAAGCCTACACACTCTTCTTACCCGAGCAATTTCTAGAGGCCCCTCGAAAGTGGACCGTAGAGACGGCCAATGTCGAGGGAGGAAAGTACGCGTCCTTCAGGTCGATTGCCATGAACCAGTCCTGACATCTGACAGACGTCAGGATGCGCTTCTGTGTGATCCTCCTGAACAGCAGCTTGTGTAGGTGCTTGTTCAGGGCATGCAAATCTCGGATGGGGTACAGCCCCATGAAATACGGGCTGTAAAACCCGTTGAACATCTCAGCTGGTAGGACGGGCTCGATCACTCCCTTTGCCAGAAGGGTGGCAACCTCGGCCCAAAGCACGGGCGCATCTCCACCTCTGACTGAGGTAGAGAGGATGCCCCGAAACTTGGGAGGGCGTCTGGGGAACTGGATCGTGTAGTCGAGACGGATCGTCCTCTCTAGCCAGCCTGACGGCCTGGGAAGCTGCCAAGCTCCCAGGAACTGAGACAGGGGGACTAGGGGTTTGATCTGCTTCATCGCCTTCACAGGGGTGGTTCGATGGCCAGCAATACGGATCCCTTGCCGGGGGAGGGCCCCCGGGGAGGAGATCGGCTCTGCTGTTTTTCCTGCCTGGCGATTGCGCAGCTCAATGCACTGTCTGACTGAGAGTGCTGAGGGCTGGTGTTTATACTCAACGTTGTGCTTCACCATGGCGCAACGTCGAGTTGCCGATCGACGTATCCTCTAGCTGCCTCACCCTCAAGGGAAGAGAGGGTGACAGAACTTTGTTTGACGTGAACGTGCCGGAAAGGGGCGTTGAAGGTCTTACTAAGTTCCTCATGCACTTCCGGTAAATACGGCCCTGGGGGCAGGCGCGGCTTGGAGCCGCTCTCAACCCAGAGGCGCCGTGTAGCCAGCCGCAAGTGCTAGGAGAGGCAGTGCGGGCACTGCAACCCATCGCTCATGGCTGCCTGGGAAAGCATGGCTGACATTTCAACGTCCGCTTCTTCCTGGACTCGACCCCCCGAGGGAGAGAGCCCGAGGAATCGTCGGAGTCGGATGGCAGTACGTCACTCCCCGATGCTGCAACATCTCATCATCACGCATCGTGTCCGAATACGTGGTTGAGGAACAAGATGGTGGGACCGTCTCCTGGGGAACGGTCAGACGAGCGAGACAAGGTGCGAACAGTCCGTGAGCCAGTGGCTGGCGGATAAGCGCTCACAGTGATCCTCATATAACCCTTGCTGCTTGCTGTAGCGGGCGGCAGGGCCGTAGTCCTGCCGTCACGGAACGGGGAGCAGACGAGGTGGTGGCTGAGTCCCGTGGGAACACAGCCGCCTGTGACGCAACATCTGAATCGTCAACCGCCCGCAGTGCGAGCAGGACGTATCCACAAAGACTGCACCAGCGTACTGGAAGCAGACATCGTGACCGTCCCCCTCCTCGATGAGTGTGTTGCACCCATGAGAACAGCGGGACATGCCACGCTGGAGAAATTTGCTCTTTTAGAAAAAAACTCGAACACTTCTGGAACTGCCGAGATGCCCAGGGGAAAGTCGCTGCAAGAAGGGACCGTCCGATGCACCACGTCATAAGATTCCAGCAGTAAATCGGTGTAGAGATTGAAGTCTCAAAGTCGATCAGTGTGAAGGCTCCGAAGAACAAAAGGTGAATGAATGCAGCATGCCGTCTCCCTTTTATACCCGGATATCCCCTCCGGAGTCCGGCATGCAAATTTCATTCGCCAATTTCATTGGCCTTTTCTAAACTAGTCAGAAGTTGATAGGTTCTCAAGAGCGAACCCCATCTGTCGGCTCGACACAACGTCGAGAGACCGACAGAAAGGGAAGTTTACATACTCAAGCCAAACACTTAACATGACAAAAAAAAATACTTTAGCCTGCAGTTAACATACCTGACTTCTGTATCATTGCTTAAGTTGTAAGGATGTCCCATCGATTGATTACTTTTCATTGACACAGCACGAGGCACAAAGTCAGAGTCCTCCCGCTGAACCAATCTGTCACGGTTGTGAAGGAAGAACCCAAGCGCAGGCAACCAGAGGTGAAGGGGTTAACACAGGGATTTATTAAATGACAAAATAAAACACCCACGATGGGGAAAAACTAACAAAGGCAAAATACAATAAAACAAAGACTTCCCACGAGGGGACGAGACAAACAACGTCCAAATAATAATTAGAATAATATTAACAAAGAGTTCACACACTTGACGGGAGCAGGAACAGGAACAAGGCAAGAGACTAGGCCACACATCAAACATCCACGAGGCACAAGGCAAACAGGTAAGCACATACGTACAACGAAGGAGCACAGGACAATGAACATGAGGGCATTTTAAAGGGAGACAGACAAAGGAAGATAACGAGGGACAGGTGAGGAACATGAGACACGGCAGGAAAGCAATACGGGAAACGAGAGGGGCGGGGCCAATGACGAGACACGAGAAAGCACATGGCATGTCAATGTTAAACAAACCATGACTTTCTCACACTAAACACAAGGGATCTGTCACGATCCTGACACAAGACTAGAAAATCATGAACAAGGCAGGACCATGACGCAATCTAAAATATAGATGTTTAACGTTTAAATGAAGACCAAATTTCATAATGTTCCGCACATTTTAAGTGTTAAAAGATGACTTTTCTCAAATACCAACTGAGTAGACGGAGCCTTGTGCGACACATGACTTGTTCCATGTGAAGGTCTGTTTGGCTTGTCCAGCTTTAAAAAAAAGTTTACGTACTCAAGCCAAACACTTAACATGACAAAAAAAAAACTTTAGCCTGCTGTTAACATACCTGACTTCTGTATCATTGCTTAAGTTGTAAGGATGTCCCATCGATTGATTACTTTTCATTGACACAGCATGAGGCACAAAGACGTCAGAGTCCTCCTGCTGAACCAATCTAAAATATAGATGTTTAATGTTTAAATGAAGACCAAATTTCATAATGTCCGCACATTTTAAGTGTTAAAAGATTACTTTTCTCAAATATCAACTGATGAGACGGAGCCTTGTGCGACACATGACTTGCTCCAAGTGAAGCAGGTCTGTTTGGCTTGTTCAGCTTTAAAAAGTTTACATACTCAAGCCAAACACTTAAAATGACAAAAAAAATTACTTTAGCCTGCAGTTAACATACCTGACTTCTGTATCATTGCTTAAGTTGTAAGGATGTCCCATCGATTGATTACTTTTCATTGACACATGAGGCACAAAGATGTCAGAGTCCTCCCGCTGAACCAAACTAAAATAAAGACATGATTAAGGACAAAATGTTAGAAGACTAAATTGTTCAGCACATTTGTTTGTCTCTGTGTTGAGAAGTTTCTTGTCACATTTCTCGGGTGAGGTGAGAGACAGAGGACCCAAATGCAGACGGGAGGTAAGGGGTTAAACAAGACTTTAATAAAACAAAACAAAAACCCACGATGGGGAACATGACAAAACATGGAAACAGGAACAAGACTAACTAAACTAACAGGACTAGACTAATAACACATCACCTAACTATAAAATAAACTAGGACAGGACACAGTACAATGATCCAGCACAAGACAGAGGACACAGGGGCATTAAATAAGGTGACAAATCAAGAGGGACAGGTGCAGGGCATGAACTAATTAACGAAGCAACTAAGGAGACGAAAGGGCAGGAACAGAGACGCGACACCAGAGAGAAAGAGAATGTGGAAGGCCGAGTGGGCCAAAACTTCTCTCTCCACGTAAAACAAGAGGTCCTGTCATGGTTCTGCCACTAGCTCAAGAAAAGCAAGACAAGATGGGGCAGAACCATGACATTTCTTTTATGAGAAAACTTCCACGTGAGACAGGTTAAACATGGCTGTTTGGGTTATTCAAGATTGAAAAATGAAGTCAAATAAATTGGGTTCATCTGGACAGATACTGTACAACATTTTCTAAACAGGTAACATTACAAACCTGAAAATACTCAGTTCAATGCTAGTGACTGTATCCTCATTCTCACTCCTTTGGGTGTTATTATTACTGGCCATGGCTCTCCAAGTGTATAAGATTTACTTCATCAGGCTTCATTGAAACTGCAATGAAGATAGTTACATTCAGACGATTCAGGTGTAAATAAGCACTAAAATGTCAAGTGAAAGAAACAGTGTCATCTGCATCCTGACTGCTTGAGGGTGAGTAAATGATAGTTTGTAAAAAATCCCTTGAGGAACAGGGATATCAATTTTGGATTACAAAATTAGCAAAACTGCTAGATGATAATAATCCTTTTACAAATTGTGTTTATTTTCTCTAAATTGAACACATTGAAAATTATTCACCATTTGTGACCCAGTCTATGAAAACCCAGCAAAAGTCATGTTGTAATTTGCTTTTCTACATAAAATCATCCTACATAACATAAGGAACAAATATAACTAAGAAATATAACCTTCATATATTTCATGTTGACTGAGTCAATAGTCAATGTTGAAGAAGCCAACTTCTGGTATTTTTTTGTGTGAAATAAAACATTAATACAGTTATTAATTGCAGTATTATTAAAGAAAACTGAATCTTGACTATATTTCGATCTGTCATAGAATCTACCATTTACAGCAATAAGCACACAATACCTTTTTTTGCAGCCAAGTATATAAAGTAGGAGGAGTTGGATCCAGATGTCTGCAGTGAGAACTCTCTCTCAATTTTTATGACTATACCTGTGATCCTCATCTCATAATTAAATTATGCGACTTTATCCTGGATTTCACAGACAGGGTTACATTTGTCTTTAACAGAAACAGCAGTATCTTAGCATTAATTAAGTATTGCAAATTATCTTGTCTCTTTGGAAACATGCCAAAATTGTGGGTAGTGTTATGCAGTGCAAAAAAACTCTTACTACAGTTCAGAACCAAGTTCAAGTTTAATAAAAAATTTAATATGATCAGGTGAAAATATTGTAAACTATTTTTAAGGCTGTATTTATACTACATTAACAAGGAATCACAAATGTAAATTAGATTAAAATATGATGTTCATTGATTCACTGAAAGATCAGCTGAAATCTATTCTATTCAATTCTATTGAAAAATCAAATGCATGTTAACAGTTTTGTTTCCAATAAACAACCATTGGTACAACAAAATATAATATTTATCAAAATCAATGTATTAAGTTAGAAATAGTTTTAAAAGCTAAAAAAACATGTTTATAATAAAACAAAATCACATTGATATTTAGGTTATGAATCACAGATCAGCAAGAGTTAAAAGATCTTTAAGAAAAAGGTAAAGCAAGTTTTTGAAATTAAATGATCAATGATTAAATTATCATCAAAATGTATTACTTACCTTTTTAAAAGATGGATCTCTAATATTACCAAATAAAAACATGATGTGGCATACGCTGGTAAACATTTCACTGCTTTTTGTTTCCTTGTCACTTCTGTTGCTCTAACAGGAATGCTGCTTTACTAGATTTACTGCTTACAGTACAACAATCAGTGCATAATTCAGCTGTTCTTAAAGCTACAGTCCTACTTTACCTTTAACTTTACACTATGTCCCAAAAACACAATTAAGATACTGGGTAGGGTTGCACCAGCCATTCATAAGTTCTTTCTTAAATTTGAACGTAAAGTCCACACTACAGGCTTAGTAACTATTAGCTGTCACGGCTGCGTGGAAGGAACCCAAATGCACCGGACTGGATTCCGGCCGCACCGGACTGGGTACCGGACTGGACGCCGGCCTGGTTGCCGGCTGGGACGCCGGCCTGGTTGCCGGCTGGGACGCCGGCCTGGATTCCGGCCGCACCGGACTGGACGCCGGCTGCCACACCGGCGTGGACGCTCCTCCGCTGCGCCTCTCCCTCCTTCTCCGCACCACCGGATCCATAGCCGACCTTGGCGAATCCGTGGGGACCAGAGGGAGTTCCGCAGCGGAGGAGTCCGCCGACGTCATCCCCGGATCCCCCCTCTCCCGCCCGCTACCGGCGCCGTTAGAGTGAACGGGGACCGTGGAGCTCAAGCCGGAGGGTACTGAGCCCCCCCGGGTAGCGGCAGCCAGGTCGAGGCCCTGTTGAACGCAGTCGCCTCTGCCACCGCTGAGAAGAGCCCCGGCGAACTCCTGGCTCCCGTAGTCCCCCTGACAGAACCCCAGCAGCAAGCGGGCTAGGGTGGACCGTGAGGACGACGCCGTGCCGTCCATCTTGCTGCCTGCTGGGTTCTGTAGGGCTCTTGGATTCCGTCACGGCTGCGTGGAAGGAACCCAAATGCAGGCAGCGGGGATGAAGGGGTTAACACAAATATACTTTTATTAAATAAACAAAACAAAAACCCACGAGGGGGTGTAAAACAGGAACAGAACTGAGATACAAAACATGAAACAAAAGACTTCCCACGAGGGGGCAAACAAGAAAACAAGAACAGCAAAAACCAACCTAAGGAACTCGACCAAACGTCTTAACCAAAACCACGGCAGGATACAACACAAAACTCACAGGCCAACGGACAAGGTAAGGAGCAGGACATCTGCAACATGCAGGACGCACAAGGTACACATACAATCCAAGAGCACAGGACAAAGAGACATGAGGGCATTTTATAGGAAAGACAAACGAGGGATAATAACACAGGGCAGGTGAGGGTAATGAAACATAGCAGGGAATCAATGAAACGAGAGGGGCGGGGCCAATGACAAGACACGAGAAAGCACATGAGCTGTAAAAACGTAAACAACTCATGGCTTTCTCACATTAAACCTAAGGGCTCCGTCCCGATCCTGCCACACGACTAGAAATACAGAACCAAGAATTGTCACAATACAGTGACAATTAGCTATAGTTTGTAACTAAATCTCTATGTTATTCAGTTGCACAATTTGGTCTTAAGACAGAAGGTACAACGTCTCAAAATGACGTTTACCTTTAATAGTCCAATAGCAGCCTTTAAGTTCGTGAGAAAAAAAGTTGTGAATTTCAAAACATTCTTGATTTAAAACTTATTTTACCTCACATAATAACGGTAAAAAATTTAAATAGAATCATGAATAACATATTTCAAATTAGATTAATAAACAAATGCTGAGTAAAAACAATGCAGCCTTATTAACGCAATAATAAGGACATGCAGTTTGGGTGATTTCATTTTACTGCCAACCGCCAATGAAACAAAAATATTTTATTTTGACATGCACAACACAAGCAGATACACACCCGTCAAAAATGGAATGTCATCACATAGCTAATGTTCTCTATTTTATAAGGTTAGTGACTGTAAATGTCAGCATTAGCATGTGTGTGAATCATTGAAGAATGTCGAGTTAAACAATAGCTTATTCAGTTAGTTCAGTGAGTCTGCTATTTTATTCCAACAGTTACTCCTGACGGGAGGCTTACGTAAATATTTAGTTTATACATAACATTACGCGTCAACTACTGTAAGTTGAATGGTGCAACTCAAAAATATTTAGTTACGTTAAGTTTAAATCGTGAATGTTTTGAAATTCACAACATTTCAACACAACGTTTTCTCATGAATTTAAAGGCTGCTATTAGACTATTAAAAGGTAAACGTCATATTTTGCGACTAAGCATTACTTTACGGAGAGCTTACGAGCTACTAATTACGTTCTGCCTTAACACCAAATGGTGCAACCAAATAACATCTGTGTCCGAAATCGCATACTTCCATACTATATAGTAGGCGAAAATGAGTATGAGTCATGAATAGTATGTCCGAAACATCAGTATGCAAAAAACAGTAGGATACTGTTTACCCGGATGGTCTACTACTTCCGCCAAGATTCGGGAGTGTGGATCAGATGGACACTTCTCTATCCCATGATGCCTGTGGCTACCCGATCCGTCCCGGAAACACGATTTGTTCCGCGCATGCGCGAAACTGACGTCACTTCCTGTTATCGCCGACGTTTTACGACAGTCTTCTCGACCTGGGACCAGCTCGGAATCTGGCAGGGGTGCATTTCTCGGCATTACACCTGTTCCGGGCGTCTTCGAATTTTATCATCAAAGGTAATTAAATTGCGTTAAGCGATTTTATAATTAAAAGGAGAACTGACAATCTGTTACAACCTGGGTCATGTGCTTAATTTACAAAGTTATGTTTAAAATATCGAGCTACATTAACTGTACTTGTTAAATTCCCGTATAGAATAAGAAAACGATAGAACCCTTCACAGAGATGCTAATGGTTTACATTAAAATACTACTATGAACCATTAGCTTTTACCATTAAAACCATTACAAATTTCTTTCTTTGTAGTGTGATTTGTGCATTATTTTATATATTAATTATAAAATCAATTTATATATAAAATTGGTTAAATTTATGTGATGTTTTTATTGACCTTTATGGAGTTTAATTTTAGTCAGATATCAGATAATATGATATTTCTTTTAACTGCAACTTTTTCATGCTTTTTTTCTTCTTCAAACAGGCGACAGACTCTTCTACACCGGCCCAATTAAACAGTACATGCGGCTAGTTGTCCTGTCCGAGGAAGACAACCTGATGGTTTTGGAGATAAGACTTACAGAACCATATTTAGGTTTAGACTTAAGATAATTTACTGGCCTTGTTCCAGGCATGTTATTTGGTTACAGTTTCCAAAAGGAGCCTCGTTCTCAGGCTTCAAGTTTGTATAGAGCCTCGTTCACAGGCTTCAAGTTCATCAAAGAGCCTAGTTCTCAGGCTGCACACCTGATAATTTAATTGCACGTTATGTAATTTTGTGTTCTCTTTGGAATCCCAGACACATTGCAAGCTTCATTGACCCAGGATCCTGGACTGAAAAAACAGGAAGAGACCTTGAGGTATGTTTTAAATGATGGAATTGTGTCAAGCAAATGTATGTATATAACTAAACATGTTTATTCGACTGTGCTCTGGAATACTTGATTCTGATTGGCCAGTTGCAACATTCCAAGGTTTGATATTCCCAGATAACAAGCACACAAAACTAATAACACATGGTAACCCAGTCTTTATCACACTGTCAGGCTTTATTCTGCGATAACAACCTGCTGCCTGTACATCATCCCTTACCTAAAAATTGCAGTTGTTTTTTAAACTAACTGTGGATGCACTTTTCCTTTTCCAGTTTTTTCCTCAACAGTCCAGTGGGGATTCTTGTGGTGTCTACATGCTGATGGTAAGAATGTTTAATTTATCAAAGCTGTTAGATAATAAAACCAAAGTCTTACAGTGTTATTTGTGTTTCACAGTATGCTCTCAGCATCTGCACATCATGTCCCTTAACATTCACAGAGGTAAGCTGGATTTTCACACAAGTATGTCATTGAACTACTGGTATGTGTGCATTTTTTTTGTGTGTTTGTGTGTTTTAGGAGGAGGTGCCATTGATTCGCCAGTGGTGGTGCATTAACCTCATGGAAAGATTTTGCCTAGAAGGGTATGATAGATTCTACAGATATAATTTCAGTATCTTGGCTGTATTAAGTTAGCTAAAGCTATTACATAGAGTTCATATACATTTACATATATTTTCAAAGGCATGGACAGAGGTTTGCATACTGGACCGAAGAAGCATCCCAACTCCTTCAGGGGATCGTTGAGCCTGTGTTTAGGGTGTCGAAATTCACCACCACCAAACTGTCACCCAGCAGAAGAGTTGTGGATGACAAGGACATTGATAAGGTTAATGATTATACAGTAGTGGTTATACATGAAGCATTTGCATGATTGCTGAATAAATAGTATAACTGTTGTGCCATTTTACTATGTAAGGAATAAATGACTATAGGCCATTTAATTAGTCAACCAATTAGAATGAAGCATAAACTTCATTTACTTCAATAGGTGCAGCAGCCAACCATTGTCCGAGACCTAAATACAGCGTGGTACTGGGTACAGAATCACAGACACTTATTCCGTGGGGAGGTGACAGAGCCTGCCTTTTTGCAGATGAACAGGGGTGATCAACAAAATGCCATCAAGAACCTCTTGGGGGGTCAATTCTCTGAGGCGAAGGATGCCTTTTTGTTTATATTTCATTACCAAGAAGACATGGAAACATTTTTGTCGTACTGTGTTGATGACCAAGGCCTAAAGGTCAATGCTATGTTCTACAAAGAGAAATGTAGTGTGTGAGTGTGTGTGCGCGTGTGTGAGTGAGTGAGTGTGCGTGAGAGAGAGAGCGTGAGAGAGAGTGTGCGTGTGCGTGCGCGTGTGCGTGTGTGTGTGTGTGTGTGCGAGAGTGTGCGTGAGTGAGTGAGCGAGCGAGCGTGTGTGAGGAATGGAACAAATGTATAAATAAATTGAAAGAATATATATATATAACTGTATTCTGTGTGTTTCTTAAATGCAGTTAAATATCTAGAACAGTTATGTAGAACCTATCTTTAGAAAATGAATAGAAAGAAAACACATCTGTATGAACATCTGTATTTTCCAAATTGTGCTAGCAAATTAAAACAATTCAGTTTAATTTGACCATTTATTTAATTCAATGAAGTTAATTTGTGCCACATATTAACCAAATTTTAACCGAAATGAATCGGGTAGTTATTTTTTATGACCACCTTAAAACAAACATGCATTATAATTCAGCAACAATTTAACAAGCCAGGAAATATCTCAAAGCATTGTAAGAAACAAATTAAGAAAAAAGAAACTTATACAGATATAATAAATACATTTATTAATAAATGTAATAAAAAATATATCTATTAAACTCCGAGTGTAAAACAACAGCAGTAACGGTATAGCTTACAACCCGAAACTGCCGTAAAGTGTTCGATTTATTTCAGACAGGACGTGGCGTCAGTTTCGCGCATGCGCGGAACAAATCGTGTTTCCGGGACGGATCGGGTAGCCACAATGCCACGGGAGCTGAACAACGGTCAAATTTCAAAAGTAAATCAAATAAATATAGCGGAAAACTTTAAGGCGGACGTCCGTTTTTAATTTAAGTGCCAATAAATTAATTTCTTGTGACTAAATTATGTTTTTATCAACTCTCACGTGTAGGTTGTTGTTAATACGTCATAGGTCAAAGAGCATATGGGTCACATGACCATAAAACATGGCGGACGCAGTATGTCTGAAATGTATTCATACTACTCCCACTCATACTATATAGAACTTACTGTTTTGACGGCCGATAGGTAGGTACTTATTCAAATTCAGTACGTACTGTCACAGTATGCGATTTCGGACGCAGCCATACAGATTTAGTTTCAAACTAGCTAGTAGTTACTAAGCCTCTAGTGTGGACTTTACGTTCACATTTTGAAAAATAACTTACGAATGGCTGGTGCAACAAGACCCAGGTGTACATTTCTTTCATACCAACTAACATTTTGAAAATACGAACATTTTCATGAATCCGAAAATTAATGTTCGTAAAGTAATTACTTTAAGAACGATTTACAAAAATGTGTGTGGATGTCTAAAGCTACTTTTTGTAAAGTACTGTATGATTTAAAGTAGGGCGTACTTAGTTATCACGATACTGTTATGAAAATAATCTTTATTTTGGGTTTTCTATCATTTTGAATAATTGTAATTATTTGTAATTAACTTCATTTAACTTACATACACAATACATTTGATTAGGTAATTAGAGTATTATGTAATTATTTTGCAAGTAAATTGTTTTTGTTTGTTTTACCTAAAATGAGAGTTATCAAAATTAGTTATTAGCCCATGGAGACAGAAAAAAACGTATTAAACAAACTTACAGTATAATAGTCTTTCGAAGGTTGTTAACGATATCATTTAAAAATAAAAACTGTAGAGAAGGGACATTTTTATGAATAAAAAATATGAGGGGTTTATGCTTTGATTAACTTAATTGAAAAAAACATTAAAACGTTACAGCAGAACGTTTGCTTTGTCACAGACGCGCTACCGCCAAGTGTCGTCTGTAATAACGTCACTTCCGACCATTGGACTGAAAATGCGTGCGGCCATATTGCTTTAGCAAAAATTCGTGGCTGTTTGTTTACGCTGTGAAGTGAAGTGCACATTTGTCTTTCTCTCAGTTTGTGTCGAAGTTTAATCGTGAGAATGAGCGGAGGCACGCCGTATATCGGCAGTAAGATCAGTTTGACCAGTAAAGCGGAGATCAGATATGAAGGCATCCTATACACTATCGACACCGAGAACTCAACTGTCGCGCTCGCCAAAGGTCTGAAAATGCACTTACACGCACCATCACTGAGCTTTAAATATCAGTATCAGTTATAGCCATTCCTACTTTATTTGTTGTTATTACTTTGTCATTTATTGCTGTTACGTACGCACCTAATCCCCTAAAACAGTGTTGGGCATCGTGTGCGCCTG
Source organism: Triplophysa rosa (assembly GCF_024868665.1). Taxonomy (NCBI): domain Eukaryota; kingdom Metazoa; phylum Chordata; class Actinopteri; order Cypriniformes; family Nemacheilidae; genus Triplophysa; species Triplophysa rosa. Next base: position 32,881 of record NW_026634437.1, read on the forward strand.
CGGCGGTCAGTCACGTCCAAGAATATTGTTCAAACCGTGAAATCAGTTTCATTGACTCTTTTAATGTGAAAGTATGTTGTATGGTTTTTATCCAGCTGTTTGCGCCCGCAATAGTGATGTATTTTACTGAATCAGTCAAAAATATATATATAATAAAATGGCCGTCGTATTTAACACAGATGCTACACAAAGCTTCTGCCAACACAACATGTTTTTGTTACTGTAAAATTATAAAACGATTTAACCGTGGTAAAGTAAAACGAGATCTCCAAATTATTTGTAAGAGGTTGTCATGTATTATGTATTATATATATATTATACTTACTACTATATACACAACTTATAATANNNTATATATATATATATATATATATATTGTGCTAATCGGTTTTACAATAAATATTAGCATTTTAGTATAAAAGCGCTTTTAGTTTGTTTAGTGTGTATTTTTTACTTAGCAAAATGTTATGTACATTTTTTAATTTAGCTGTTTTTTTGGCTAACCACAACTGAACGTTGAAAAGTAAGTTGGGACATGTTAGAATCTTGTTAGATGTTTTATTTGTGTCCTTAAACCTTGTAGTACGCTCCTTTGGCACGGAGGACCGCCCCACAGAGCGACCCATCGCACCCAGGGATGAGATTTTTGAGTACATTATTTTCAGAGGTAGTGACATCAAAGATCTGACTGTGTGTGAACCGCCCAAACCACCATGCTCTCTGCCCCAGGACCCTGCCATCGTTCAGGTACACAAAACTACAGCTAGGTACACTTTTTGGGTGCTTTTGAGCATATGCCAGACTTAAAAAGCAGACCAATTGCATATAGGGCATGTTTAAAAAAAATTGAAGACCACATCTTGTTTGGTGGTGCTTGATAGATTCAGCAGGTTATAAATGACATGGTCACGACCTTTGATTTTCTGCTCTCTCAGTCTTCCATGGGATCTTCCACTGCTCTGCCATCATCCTTCCAGTCGGGAAACTCATACGGGCTCTTCAACCAGCCACCTGTCACTGCCTACAGTCGGTTTGACCCCAATCCATTGGTCTCACCACAGTTTGGGGCTGTAGGAGTCGGTAAGTGTCCCTTTAGACATGATCTCATCTCACTTAGCTTTTCGAGCACTCTAGTTGCAAGCAATAGTTTGCGGGCCTCAGCGTCTAGGTCACACTAGTCATATCACTGTGAACTGTCATGCACAATGTGTACTATTTTACATGTCTATTATTGTAGTCATTTTACATTAAGACTGAAGACAATTATTTTAATAGTCTCTTTATTTTGTTCCATCAGTTTATCGTTGCTTACTATGCATTTCGTAAACCAACTATGTAGGGTTGAGTCCATCTCGCATTATTCTTTGTGGAGGTGCCAGATAAGACGGGCTTTTGAAGCCCATACAGGGCTCCAGACTGCGACTAAAAAGTTTTCGAGACAGCACAAGCATTTTTTTACAAGTACTCGTAGTAGTGCATGTGCGACCTGCAAATTTGGAATTTCTTCTAGTTGTCATTTCATGTGGAATGACGAGTAGAACGCGACCCTTCACCGGGGCAGGCTGTGTGTGATAGTCAACTGCACGGGTCACTCGCGTCACTGATGTTTCACGCCGCTGCGGACGCGCACAATCCAGGTCGTCATTGACAAGTTTACACACACACACAACGGGAGCGCATTGCTAAGAGTCGCTGTTTGCTGTGACGGATTTCTTGAGCCTGAGGATAAACGATTTGATATACGAGACGTTTAAAACAAAACTAACCACGAAGGAGTGCAGGAAACGTCACTTATCTGTTGATTACTTGAGACAGCGCTGGATCATTTAAAATCCGTTCACAGTAAGAACGAACGATAGGCGAATGCTCTTATGTTTTATTTGACGTTATATTTACGTGTTGTGTGAACATGAGGTAAAGTGTCCTTAATACACAATAAAATCATTGTAAGAACGTAATAATGCAAGACCTTTCATTTTGCTTTAATGGGTAATGATGGATTCATACGGTACGGTGTGAGCAGAGGAATTGCCGCGTGGCAGCCGCCTTTAACACTGGGTTCACACCAAACGTAAATTAAGCGTTTTGCGCGAGTAAATTACAAACAAGTCAATGCAAAGACCAGGCACGTGCAGAGGGGGGGGGCTTTGGGGGCTTGAGCCCAGGCCCTTTTTCTTCCTTGAGATTAAGTGCCCTTTTTTCTGGGATTTTTTAAAATAAATGAATATATGTGTGTGTGCGCGTGTGTGTATCTGTTCGCGCACAGCTTTCCCTGTCAAACAATTAGAACATCTCAGGTCAGGTCGGGAAATGTTGAGAGTTCCGATGCCTTTCTTCCATCCGTGTCTCCACGCAGGCGCGCAGTAGCGCATAGCGGGCACGCGCAGCACACTGAGCCCAACTGTGTGCAGCACGTTTGGCACATCAGGCAGAGAGCCGCAGAAGTGAAGCCCTCCCTCCTTTCCAGTAGCGTTTGTCTTGGTGTGGAGGTGAGTGGTGATGAACAGACTAGCTACATGTGCCTCGAATTCACAGCTAATTATCCAAAAGACAAACCGCAAATATTGTTTCGCTAACATCCATCACTTATCCATCCATCACTTAGAAGCGTTCTCTATCAACTGCAAACCTTTTTATTCGCCACGCGAGTTTTCCTCATTTATTCTCGTGAATGTTTACATTCCTCCACATGCTTGTGCGAGCGCGGCGCTGCAACAGCTGGCGGATTACATCACTGACACGGAGCAGCAACACCCGGATTCTCTTATTATATAATACTGTGGATACTGTGGAGTCATTCAGGTTCCTGGGCTCCACCATCTCTCAGGACCTGAAGTGGGAGTCCCACATAGACTCCATTGTAAAGAAGGCCCAGCAGAGGTTATACTTCCTCCGTCAATTGAGGAAGTTCAACCTACCACAGGAGCTACTGACCCAGTTCTACTCAGTGGTCATCGAATCTGTTCTGTGCACTTCAATTACTGTTTGGTATGGCTCGGCCACCAAATCAGACCTACGAAGACTACAACGGACAGTTCGTAGTGCTGAGAAAATTATTGGTGCTCCTCTGCCCACACTTCAGGACCTGTACGATTCCAGAGTGAAAAACAGGGCAAGAAAAATCATCATTGACTCCACACACCCAGCACACAAACTCTTTGATCTGCTGCCCTCTGGCCGGCGCTTTTAGAGCACCAAACACCACGGACTTCCAGACACAGAAGCAGCTTCTTCCCCCAGGCAATCTCCCTCCTAAACAGATAACTGCTCTTAAGAGCAATATTCCACTTCCACTACTCCTATAGTGTGCACTATAGTGCCTTATTATATCTACATCTTATGTATACATGTATATAACACTACCTCTACTTACTAAAGTACAATGTCTCTTATATGTTATTATCCCCCATTTTCTGTAAAATAGTCTTTATTTTATATATGCACAATTTAGAATCTTTTAGACTGTAAATCGTATTATATTGTATTGTCATTGTGTTGAATGTCTGTACTAGAAGCTTCCAACACCAAAGAAAATTCCTTGTGTGTGCAAGCACACTTGGCAATAAAGCTCTTCTGATCTGATCTGATCTGATCTTATGAGCTGAGTTAGCTAAAGTTTCGCTAAGGCAGTATATCATTAACTTACATGCTAACTAAATGAAGTAACGACAGCTGAATACAGTATAATTAATAACGTCATCAGAATCGCCTCATTGATATGTAGGTATTAAGTAATTAAAATGTGCTAACTTGCAGGCAATGCAGATGAATAGGATAAAAAAACTAAAGCATATCACCAGGTATTAGTTAATATGACTTACATCAAGAGTATTTTCCCTTGAAATGTTATGTTTAAATAGTCAGATATACAGTATATGCAGCTTGTTTTTGATAATTTAGAAGAAATCTACAGAAGCAAACAGTCAAGGGGTATAGAAGGCTTAAAACAAACACCTGGGATTATAAATATCCTAAATACACCTGGGTGTATTTTGGATATTTCCTTTCCATTAGAGCAAAAGTAGACATGAAAGCAAAATAGACCAACATCTCAAAATTGAACAGTACATTAAGTGTCCCGCCTTAAACAATAACTTGATAAGTTTGATGTCAGACTCCTCATCTAATAACTATCCATTTTATGGATAGTTGTTTTTAATATATTTAACATTTTGTTTGGAAAAAATTAAAACAAATATGAGAAGTGCCCTTTTTTTCCACTTGAGCCCATGCCCCTCAAAATGTCTGTGCACGTCCCTGGCAAAGACACATATAGAAGTGAACTCGTGCGTCAATCTAGTCTTCTGCGAAGGTTGAAAATATTTGTCAGATCGCGTCACTAATAATATTGGCGTATGTGGCGGCCGTTCACAAAAAGAAAAAATATTTTTATCTTCAGCTGCGCCTGCCGCAAAGAGCTGTGCCTGTGGAAGTTACCGGATTTTGGATGCACGAGCACCACCTCCACTCCACCAACGAAGCGCCCTGCGTTTTGCTGCATACCGCATGTTTCCCTTGGAAAATGAGCTGGACAAACGCAACTGCCACGTATCATGTGAATCCACCATAACACTGTTAACAATTAAATATATACTTTTTGACAAACACAATTTTTGTTGGTTCAAATGAATTCAGATTACACAGTCTCTCTATTTAGCACCAATCAATAACAACGCTTCTCTGTAGACTCTCCCTCTCTTTAAATAAGCAGAACCAAATCTGCGGTCATCAAGTAACTTGTCAGTATCAGTAATACAGTTATTTGGGGGAAATAATTGAATAATTGCAATGCAGGCTGATTTAAGGTGTGCCCCTAAATTTTTTGCTTGCGCTCCTAAAAATTCCAGTTGGGGGCTACACTGTAAAAAATAAAAAGTTGACTTAACTTAAAATTTCAAGGCAACTTGCTGCACAGCTTTTTTGAGTTTACTCAACTTTGGACCAAGTGGTTCACTCAACTCAAATCACCGAGTAAAGTCACAGGTCACTTTTTTGTTCAGCGAACATAGTTTTGTTAATTGAAAAGACTTCTAATTCTTTTCCAATGTGTCTCAATAAATTATGTCAAGTGAACTTTTTTCTGTGAGTTTTTGGACAAAGATGTTATGTTCTTGTGTTCAATGTTATAAAATAAAACTATAACTGCAGGTTTCAAGTTTTGTTTATTATCCTTAATGTTGAAAGAAATATAAATAAGGTCAAATAAAAGCCATACTTCCTAACAGAAAAAAATGTTGAAAGAAATATAAACAAGGTCAAATAAAAACCATACTTCCTAACAGAATCAAAATGACAAAAAAAAAAATCCTGGAAATTTTTCAAAATCAATTTAAAACTAAAGGAGGATAAATTAAGATTCACATTTAACGTTTTAACATGCTTAGGCTTTGACTCTATTTCTTTGAATGCATAAAACATTAAAACACCAATAAACATGTGAAATAAACAGTTTTTAGAACTGCAACTTTAAAACAAACCATTTCAACACTGGATGGTCTGCCCACCTTTCAGCAATGTAATATTGTCAACAATGTGATCGTTTATAATCAGCATTAACATCTTCAAACAAACAATTAACTAAATCAAAAAAAAAAAAAGATTAAAAATACAAATTAAATTCAAATAAATTAACAAATAAAATGGCACAAAAAAGATTCTGAAAAAAAAAGAAAAATAAATGCACTATCAACAACAAAACAAAATTTTTATTAAAGTGACATTGTGAATTTGCATTTCAACAACAACAAATTTCCGATAACTGGTAAATATAGCCAGGATTGCAAAACATGAAGTTAGATTGCATGTCGCAAACAATATGCTTAATGGTCACACTGATGTTTTACAAACATTTTAACAATCTAATAAATATAACAAAATGAATAAATATACTTACTTTAAACGATGAAGTTTGAAAAGATTAAGTTTGTCGTGATCTCGTGCCACATGGCGCTATCATTTCATATGAACTCCAACGGCTTTTTCTGTGATGTAATAAACAACACAATTATATTTTGAGTTAAGTCTAACTTATAAGACAAATCGCACACTATGTCTGATAACTGTGATACATTTAGCCAGCATTGTAAAACATGAAGTTAGATTTACAAGATACAGGCCTAAACCCCGGATTGCGACATTTTCTCCTTGATGAGAACGTTCATGCAAACTTACTCTAAAATAAGCTTGCCCGGTGACACTACATTACTTATGAATTTAGTTTCAAACCCAGGTCAAAACACACAACGTACATTTTACTGGCATTCTAAACTCTAAAGGTAACGTTACATATTTGCATGTTGCGAACAATATGCTTAATGATCACAATGTGTAATGTTTTACAAACATTTTAACAATATAATAAATATAATAAAATGAATAACGATACTTACTTTAAACGATGACGTTTGAAAAGATGAAGTCTGTCGTGATCTCGTGCTGCACGTTTGACTGAGGATCAAAATGGCATATCATGTTACAGCGCGCATGCTCCAACCACCAAACCAACATGTGTGCTTGTAAACTTGCATGTGCACATCCAGTCAACAGTTTAAATTAAGTTGGTCAGACAATTTTTTAACCAACTTATTTCCACTTGTTAAGTCAACTTTTTATAGTTTTATTGTTCAGTTAACTAATAGATAATAGTTTTTACAACTTTTTGCAAGTTGGATTTTTTACAGTGTACAGTGCTCTTAGTAAAAAAATTGAGTCTGGAGCCCTGCCATATTGATGGATGATATGGCTGATATGGCACCTCTGATGTGTGCGACTACTCTTCCTCTCCTCACAGGAAGTTCAGTGGGCTTATTTGGTAGTGACATGAGCATGATGGCAGCTCTATCTCAGGGCACTGCTTTCACCAGTGCATTCGGAAGGGAAGGTAAACGCCTACCTGAGGCTGAAAACAAATGATGATTTGGGGTTTATCTCACCAGCTATCGATCATAAAATGAATCATGTTACACTTAATATTTTAACTTCACAAGTAGGGCTGTGCGATTTGGGGAAAATATCTAATTGCGATATTTTTGACAGACATTGCGATTGCACTTCAAACATTTCTCACTCTTACTTTAAATGCTGTCGTTTCTTATTACTACATCTAACTTATTGGCCACGTTCACACTGTTTTTGGAGTGCATGAGTGAAGTTATTGTGGATTTCATCTTTAATGAAAATTCTGGTGTCATTCTCTGTATTAATCGTGAATGAATTGAGCTGTAGAATGCGGTTGTCGCTCCTTTACCAACTGCGATTACACAATACACCAAACGTGGAGTTCATGTGCAGTGTGAACATGGACTGAATGGGTTTTACATGTGATGAATTTCTGCATGTGTTCACCGTTTATGAGGGTTTTTAAAGATCTTCAGTCATAATCGAGTTGAACCCGTGATTTTGTCTTCTAACAGCACTGATTTTCTCACTTCAGGGTGTCTGCATTTCTCTGTGCACGGTCAGATTACATCGCTGGCAATCTCGCAGGTTTTTAATCGTTCACCGTTGCGTTTGTGCAGGTCACACCAGCCCAGATGTGGACCTGCTGCGAAAGACCCCTCCAGTGGAACCTGCCGCCCCATCAGCCCCTGCAGCCACCACCACTGCACCCTCACCAGTGGGCCGCAAGAGCCCCGTGTCCACTCGCCCAGCTTCCACCAACACGCAGAAACCTGTTGACCTCTTGGAGCAAAGGAGGGGTGAGAATCTGACGGGAGACCGCAAACACTCACTGCACATTCAATGTTTTTAGGGTTTATTAAAGGTCTTTAGATGTGGTAGTAAATGCATCTCCTGTGATCACTTGTGGCGAGGTCTCACATAATGGGATGTCACACAACACTTTATATTCAAAGATGATTTGACATTTACTCTACAAATGCAATGTGGCCACCTCACTTGACAGACACTATCAATTATGGACTTTTCAGGAATTTTAGACCTCTATCCTCTTTCTCAGAAATAATACTGCCAATTTATACATCTAACACCATTCGCTACTATTAGAGCTGGCAAAACAGGTCAAGAAAGGTTCAATGAAGTACAATCGAAGGCCCTAAAGTGCTGTACTCTCTTAGGCACCGATGGCCCGAAACCAAGCACTCCAGAGTCCAGTCAGCCCAGATGTGGAAACAGAGACACGTCTAAGCGTCCCGCAGGTTTAATCACATCTGCTGTAGTCAATGCGCGGCTGCAGTTCTGCTCTGCTGTTAGATGCTAAAACTGCATGATTCCATCTGTGTTTCTCACATGTACAGTGACCGTTAGAAGAACAGTTCACCCCAAAAATTATTTTACTACATTCTCATGTCATCCCAGATGTATGACAAAAGAAAAGATTTCCATTCAGGATGGCTTGAGGGTCGTGAGTAAATAATGAATTTGTGTTTATTTATGAGCAGTTCCTTTAAGAGCCTGAGCCCCTTTTAGAAAGTGGAACTTTTAAAAGGGTGAAAAATTGTGTAAAACCGAAGAACATATTTCATTCCAAAACAACACATTTGTAATAAATTTGAATAGGTTTATAATTATAAAATCAAGGTTGTGACTTGTTTATTTATGGTCAGGATAATCTTTTTGGTCGAAAGTGTAAGAAATCTTTATTTTCAACAACCCGTGTTGTTGTCATAAAAAGAATGCAACAGTGCAGTTTTTTTTCCTAATTTTTGGGAAGAAATGTTATCTAGGAATGGAATGACCTGAAAAGTGTTTCATTGTTTTTAGGAATGTGCTGTTTTAACATTATTATTTCAGAATGCCATTTATATATTTTAGAGTGCAATATTACTTTAGTTTTGTAAATCTATACGTCTCAATTTACAATATCATAATTTTAGCAAAGGGTAGTTTAGAATTTAGTGCATACAGATCCACTCTGATGAATGATATCATTGCTCTGTATGCAGAAGGCATTGTGTTTATAGACGCCTTTACTGTTAGTAAACATTGTGATGCGTTGTTGTGGGCGGAGCTTAGGTGGAGGCAGAATGACCCCCCTGACCGCATTACTACGCTAGGTAGCACGTTATGTTTGTTTGCTTAGAAAAAAATCAGATTAAATTTTAACATGTAAGGACTTTCTAGAACAGAGATTGTTTTTGAAAAAGTTAACTTTAACGCCAAGAACCTGGCCGACCTGTACACGCTCACTCAATGGATCCAGAGACGAACTGACAGGATTACATCCAGTTAAGTGGCCTGACATCTACACCTACCAGACAGAGAAACCGAGCGTGTATAGTGAAGATAAACTGAGAGCGTATACATCTATAGATGCCTGCGTGTACTAACAGTGACGAACATTATTGACGTTAAATGCATTTACTTGAACACAAACCTGATACATAACAAGAACCTTCTTACTGTTCCCTCTCCCTTTATACTAATGCACTTGCGACAAACAGTTTCCTTTGTTTAGTTTCTGGCCGATAGTTAACTGCTAGTTGTATAACTAACAATGTTAGCTAGCATATCCTATGCATTCAAAAGTTAACGCCACGTGAAAAACAACCTAACTTGTTGTTACCCAGTTTTTGATTAGGCGTTAACCGATAGTTTTGACGTTAAATGCTACTAAACGTGAGATAGTTCTAGACACATACCCAAATCATCACCAACAGAAGACAGTCATTTTTTATCTTCAGTGTTATGAAGTGAAACGCGAGCATTTTTGATGATCGTTTCTGTTCAGTCCGCTCGTTGTATTGTTTAACTACGGCTGTCGTCAGTGTTTTTGCTTGGGAATGGCAGCAGGTATGTGTTAAAATATCAAATTGGAGACTGTATTCTGTTGATCGTGGCACTAAATGACACAACAAGATGCTATTTTAAATTCCTTATGTAGCCGAATCTGTGCTGGTTTGTATTGGCCGCCTCCAGTTTTCCTTTTGTTTTGCCTCCATCTAATGCCGTGACGCAAGCGTGATGTCGCCGCGAAAGGGGTCTATTAAAGGAATAGTTTTCCCAAAAATGATCTTTCGTGGTCTTTCTCTCACGCTGGCATGTGGGCGTGGTCTTTCGCTCCATGGATGACGTGTGGGCGTGCTTTTCTGGGAGAATGGCCAATTAAAGGAATAGAGGATCACTGTTACGAAACAGGGATCCAGACTTATAAAAAAAACTTTCCGAAACAATTTGGAGTGCTGGGGGAGTGTATCAAGTACAGAAATACTACGTCATACGTCCAACTCGTTTTTTAACCGGTTGACCATGTTAAGCATGAGAAGCCAGCATGTTCAACAGTGTAAAGAAGTCAGAATGCATGAAATGGCATGTTACCCCATCTTTAAGACTGTTAAAAGCATCATCAAATGTTTTTACCACAAGTGAATTTTTGAAAAATATCCTGGACATGCATATAATGTAAGGGAATAGTGACTGGGGAGGTCAAGCTTTAAAATGATAAATGCACCTTTAGTAGGGTTGTCCTGATCGTGTGCTGTGTCTTACTATTAGTTTCTGAATGTGTATGGAAAAATAACTATATTTTTCAAAAATTCGCAGTTTTTACAAGAATGTCATGTTTGGGAAAAATGAACTATCAAGTTCAATGATGCTTATCTGAACTGAGTGTTCACATAAGATGGGCTTGTCGCTTAAAGCAATACTAAAAAGTTGAGAAGCATGCTTGCTTGAAATTCAGAACTAAACAGATCTACGCATCACTCATTTTCTTCTTTAAATGCCACTCATATTGCAAGTATTATGTTTTTGACTATTATAATTCTAATTATGTATCAATGGATCATTTTTTGTCATCGTTCTCTTTAGCCGCTGGTCCTCCTGCCTCTCGGCGAGGTCATGCCGGAGGTCATCGCGGTAGAGGACGCTACCCCATCAGGAGAGAAGAACCAATGAAGTTTGAGAAAGACTTTGACTTTGAGAGCGCTAATGCTCAGTTTAATAAAGAGGATATTGACAAGGAGTTCCAGAGTAAACTCAAACTGAAAGGTACAATCAGGTTATTAAATAATCACATGTTTGTCAGGATTTGAAAGCTGTTCTATATATCAACTGTCCAGGTTGGAGGACCGGAAATGACTCTTGGGTAAAGTTTTATACATGTGTGTGCAGATGAGAGGTCTGATAAAGCGTTGAACGGCGAGGATAAGGGCGATTCAGGAGTGGACACTCAGAACAGTGAAGGGAACGTGGATGAAGAAGATCCTCTCAGACCAAACTGTTACTACGACAAATCCAAATCCTTCTTTGACAACATCTCCTGTGATGACATGAGGTCAGATCACATTCAGATGATCTGGGTTCAATACATATTTATCTCAATGGATGGCTTTTGTAGAATAACGGTGACAGGGCTCTAGACTAACTTTTTGCACTGGTGCGCCTAACTTTTTTTCTTAGGTGCACCAGCACAAAAGTTAGGTGCACCCAAATTTTCGACCGCATCGCATTTAACACAGTTTTACCAGTTCACTTTTTTTAAAATCGCTGTCCATATAGGCAATATTGACTTGTAAATGATTAACTAACAATCTGGTCAACATAAAGTTCTTTATTTGAAGCACAATTCTACAAGAAAGCAGGGCTCTAGACTAACACTTGAGAGAGGTGGCACTGGTGCTACCAAGTTATTCAGTTGGTGGCACCAGCCCTTAATTTGATAGCACCAGAGTCGTGGGGTGAGGTAAGAAAAAAGAATCACTAAAACTTCATTAAAATGTGTTTAATACATTAATAAATCAATTAGAAATTAATACAAATCATTGTTTATGATTGAATTATTTTTATTGTATATGTAAACTCTCTTTCAACACTTTACCATATTTAAAGCACATCTTTCTTAGCTACTTTCTTCCTTTATTTGTTGTGAACAACTCCTATAAGAGAACACAATTCCTTTAATATCAGTGAGTGTTTTTGGGCCCGTCCGTTGTTGTTTGATGAACATTATAAACAGAGATCTTTATTATGCTGCCGCCCCTTTAAGAGCTCGCGCAATATACTGGAACATGTGTTTTGTTTCCCAACTGTTTGGTCACGAAACAAACTGAATACCTTTACAAGGTTTCTTGTTAATATGGGAATTTTTAGGTTATTTTGTGTTAATATGTCCGTTTCAGAGTAAGAAGGCGTGAAAGAGAACTCCGTTTAGTATTTTGTGCTCTGACTCTCTGGGCGCGCGCATATCTCAAACAACCCACGAGACCTGAAGGCTTTTAGTGATTATTCTTCCTGAAAGCTGCATTGATACACGTTTGGCTTCTATCAATAGCGACTCACAAATAAATAGTATTTAGCGTGATGTATACCGTTTTGTATGCTTTACAGTATTGTTAGAGATCTTTATACAATAGTTCAGTGCTTAAAGTTTAAACGCGTGTTTCCTGGATTAGCTTCACATGCATACAATACTTGCAACACATTTCGTTATCTTTGCTGTTTTGTACCTTAGCAGGGGAAATTCTTGTATTCTGCATATTTGTTTAAGTTGCAAGATTGAGCGCTTCACTCGTCTGCTCTTTCGGTCCTTCGCCTCTTACCCATAACCCGCGAATTATGTCTTTGGGGGCGGGGCCACTGATAGATAAGGAATGGTTGAAGGAGGGGAGACGAAAATGAGTGACTGAATGCGCAGCTTGCGCAATATAACATTTCTGCGCATTAAATTTATAATACGCAAAAATTATATATTGATTAGTTTGACAGTCGCACCGGTGTGACCATTAAGAAAAACTTGTCTCACTGGCAGGAAAATTTGTCGCAAAATGAGACCATTTAGTCGCAGTCTCGCATGTCAGAGCATTGGTTATGATTTTCGGACGGATCAGGCCTTATCTTAACATTCTTAACGAAAAAGTTGTCAATCGTTCTTTTCATCTTCTCTCATCATCCGCGGCTACATCCACTCACTCTGTTTATCTGACGGGCCTAGGCTACTCACCTCTCTGTCCGACTGCAGCACAGCATTTTCAAACGTACACACATGTACAGGAATATCTGGACCACGGCCAATCAGAGGGGGGTCCGCCCTTCACTATCTCTGATTGGTTTAGACCACGATATGGGCCTAATGTGTCTGTTGTTGAACCACAGGGAGACTTTCGCAGAGACTTTTTTTCCCTCCAACGGCTGGTCGCACCGGTGCGACCTCAGAATTTTTTTAGTCGCACCATTGAGAAATTAGGTTGCATGTGCGACCAAATTGGTCGCACTCTAGAGCCCTGGGTGACTATCACTGAAAATGATAATAATGCAACGTAACATAAACATTAAAGTTATATTAGTATTATATTGCTGTTGTAGCCCGAACTCTTACACTTTAGACCAGCTACATGTGCATAAGGTGTGGTTAAAAGTATTTCATATTGATATTTCTACATCCATAATGTCATACTTAAACCTTTATGCAACTATTACATTTATTTATAATTAACTTAAACATATTTGCAAAGCACACTTAGAAATTAGATGCTACATAAATGACGTTTTTCATAAATAAATTCTTCTTTTTTTTTTGGTTTTAAACAGGAAGGCAGCTGAAAGGTCTGGAGGGTCAGGTTTTCCCCGGTGAGTACAATACAATACAGCTGAGCAAACTACTGTACAGCAATACATTTGTTGTGACACTTGGTTGCTGTGCATATACTGTATATACATGAATTCAACTCCTTAATTATGTTCATAATTGTGATGTTTTCGTCTGTGTATCTCAGTGAGAGGAGGCAGACATGGGCAGAGGAGCGGCGAATGAACTCTGAGACATTCGGTATCCCGTTTCGACGGGGTCGGGGTGGCTACAGAGGTCGCGGAGGCATGGGATTCAGAGGGGGCCGGGGTCGCGGGGCAGGCCGGGGGTCGTACGGGTCTTACGGTGGCGGGTTCAGAGGAGCATTCAGAGGAAGTCAAGGAGGAAGAGAATTTGCAGATTTTGACTACCGGGTAATGAATGAGTCATAGAGGGTTGATTCTTATGACTTAAATCAATAGTAAAAAAATATGTGGCACTGTTTATGAATAGAATTTGCATTAGTATTGCGTTTCTTTTTCACAAAATTCCCTTTTTCCCTTTTTGTTTTTTTTAGAAGGATAACAAAGTAGCTGCGTAGTGATGACCGCAGGTGGATTCCGAAGACCTGGTTTGTTTGGAAAATACATTATGGATGACACGTTTCAACGAGAATGAGGAGATTGTGTGTGTATAAATCTGTCACCAGCACTGGGGTTCAGCTGCTTGAAACCTGGATGTAAATCTCTTAAGAAGTGAAACGAATGCAATTTTTTCATTGTTTACTTGAGGAGTATATTTCTCGCTAGTTTCAATTATGTTATGATTTCTCAGTTTTTCCCCATGCTTATCATGTACAGTTCACGTGTTATTTTGATCACTTAAGGAATTTAAATAGTATCTTGCAGCGTATTCACAGAACAGCAAAAGGCTACTTTGATGGCAGTTAACATCAGTACAGTTCGATCATTTTCTACGCAAATTTATTTTCAGATTTCATGTTTCGTTCATTTTCCCCAGCAGTTTTGGTACGTGAATGTTATAATTTCTTGTGCGAGGTCTGAAGTTTATCTTAAGATTTGTCAAGCTGTTATTACAGATAGTTGTAGGCAAGTGTCAGTATTGCAAAACATTTCCTGAAAGATTTTTTTACATAAAAGTGTAAAATGTTATGCTACGTTTGAAGGAAAATTAAAACTTTTCAAGTTTGGGAGAGCACAAATTAAACTTAAATAGCATGAAAGGGTCCCACCTATGCAAAGTGACCTCAGTGATCAGGTTTATGAACTTTGCAACTCTGCTAGGTTTTATGTATTTGTACGAGATGTTAAAGAACCTGATCAGCGGCACTGCTTCTCCAGTGAATAAGACCGAATGTGTTGTGCACTATAATACAGACGGCTTGTCCATCTTATCCAGCTGCTGTGTTTATGATCTTAAGTTTCCAGTGTAGATCTTAGGTAAAGGCATGTGAGATCACTGACTGCAATAGCATGTTCCTGTGATGACCTCATGCTCCTATGTGTCTATATGTTGGGTTTCATCTTTTTTTTGTCATTTTTCTCCTTAGTTATAGGTTTAAGAAAGGTGGAGTTTTTAAGTGGCCAGTATGTCTTGGATGTGGTTGTCGTGGGGATCTCAACAATGTGTTTTGCTTCATAACTGTTGGTAAATTTGGGAAGGTTGATTATACAATAAACTTTGATTCAAAATTATTATACGTATGAAAGTGCTTGATATCTAAAACACCTGTGAAAATAGCCTTTTAGCTGAAATATTTTGTGCTTTACCAACTCTTCTATTCAGATTTAATAGATGCTATGTTTCAGTAATACCCATTTTGCATTATTTAAATCTGACTAAATTAAATCTGGGGACACAGAACGTGAAGTGGAATTTGAAAACTGGGGGAATTTCCATTGTGTGTCCATTGTGTTGTAAAACATTCAGTTATGCTCATAAGCAGGAATTGTATGGTACAATGGCAAAACGAAGCCCAAACTGTTTTTTTTTTCACAAACTATAGTTGTATTTGTTAACATTATTAAATGCATTAACTAACAATGAACAATATATATTTTTAGCATTTTAGCAATATTTTTTTTAGTTAATGTCAGTATAATTATTAATGTCAGTGCATAGTGCATTAATGTGGAAAGATACAACATTTGATTTTTAAAATGTAAATGATGAAATTAACATAAATTAATAAATGCTGTAGAAGTATTGTTCATTACTAGTTCATGTTGGCTAATGCATTAACCTATTGTTTACAAATACAACCTTATTGTAAAAGTGTTTTACCATTTGTACTTTAATGTCTGAATTTTATTAACACCTTTTGATTTAACAGTAAAAATGCAGGTCTTGGCGGAAATCATTACACCTGTTCGTGGGTCAAATATAGTTTGACAGAAGTGACATTCACATTTCTTTTGAATCCCAGCATGGTATCTGCTTGCATCTACATGTAGAGGTTTTTAGGTGTAAAAATAAACTTTGTACTATCTCTGTGTGTTTGTTTACTGCTTTTAAATTGATGATGTTACGTATTAATGGAGTTGTTGTAAAATAATCCTGGTGTTAAGTCACCCGATTAAAATTACATTAAAACAGTTTGGTTCTACAGTGACATTATCTGTACAGAGCCCCTCCCAGATAATCTTATTAAATATTGGTTCTTACTATAAGACAGGTTGGATTGTATTGTAAATATATATATATTTTAATAATTTATCTTATAAATATAAATGATGAAATTCAGGTTTTATTATATAGGCCTACAGCCACAGAAAAAATTAAAAGACCACTTCAATTGTTCATTTAATCAGCATTTCTAGAAGTATTGTGGCCATTTCACTTTAGTATCTGTTGTATTTAAACAAAGTCAAACCTCAGGAGTGACAAGTCATCCAACAGTATGTGAAGAACTGACAGCATGACGAGACTCATGAAAACTGATCAAATCCATGTAATCACGTTTAAAAAAATCATTTTTTACCTTTTCCTAAATATGTACAAATATTACTGTTGTATTGCTTAAAAGTGAATATGAACTTGTGTTCTTTGCAGTCTTTGAGGTCTGAAAAATACAAAGCATCTTTGCATTGTTATTTTCACCCCCAGTTTTAATTTTCTGCAAATAAATGCAAATGGAAACCATATATTTATTAAATTTGGTAGAAATATTTTTATTTGTTCACAGAATGAAACTTTTTTTTTTTTTTACCAAAACACAGACCTATAAATAGTCATTTTTAAATTTAGAAAAATGATCAAATGTATGTGATAAAATGTATGTTGCATGTGAGGTTTCTTCAGCCTTTTGGAGCGAGTTGGGTGATTATTGTTTCTGTAATTAGTGATGCTTTGAAAAAGCATAACTATTGTTATTCGAACATACATACTTCTTATAATTATTCTTGTTCCGCCAAAAGTTTGGCACGCTACTTGTCCCGCAGCTTTTGACGTAGACCCATGAATGAATACATCACATCGACGGAATGGTGTGCTATGACTTTTATAAGCGATCGGGTGGGGGGGGTAGGTGCGATGGGGGGCGAAAAACCACCCGAAAAATCCCATTGACTTAACATTGCGCCCAACTTTGAGGGATCGTGAAACATGAAAATAATACATGATTTGAAGGGGTTATCAGGCTCTATAAGAACATCACTCACAATGGGGTGTAAATTGCACCCCTGGGGTGTGAGAGCCTCCCAAAATTTCCGTATACTTATAATGGCACCCATGGACTCCCATTCAAAACCTAGATACCTATATATTCACTCATTATTTTTTTGCTTTGGACCCATGAATGACTACATCAAATCGAGCGGCCCATTGAGGAATGGTGTGTGATGACTTTTGGAAGCGATCGGGTGGAGGGGGTGCGATAGGGCGGCGAATAAAAACCTGAAAAATCCCATTGACTTAACATTGCACCCAACTTTGACAGGTCGTAGCTCCGAGTGAGGATATCGTAGAAACATGAAAATAATACACGATTTGAAGAGGCTATCATGCTCTGTAAGAACATCACTCACAATGGGGTGTAAGTTGTACCCCTGGGGTGTAAGAGCCTCCCAAAATTTCCCAATCACAGGAAGCATGCCCATATAAGGCGTAAAACGTCCCGTGTTGAATATCTTAGCAGTACAACCACTTAGAGACAAGGGGGTGGGCTCATTTGACTCAGACAACCAATCAGTGTCACATGATCATTATGAAGATATTAAGCCACGCCCATAGCAACCATTTACAGCAACCTAGCAACCGATCCCATAGACTACCATTATAAAAAGTCCATATGGATATCTTTGCAGAACAGTGTCGTAGAGACGAGGGGGTGGGCTCATTTCACTCAGACAACCAATCAGTGTCAAAGGATCATCTTAAAACTATTAAACCACGCCCATAGCAACCATTTACAGCAACCTAGCAACCGATCCCATTGACTCCCATTATCAAAAGTTCATATGGATATCTTTGCAGTACAGCGTCGTAGAGACGAAGGGGTGGGCACGTATTACTCAGGCAACCAATCAGTGGCCCAGGAAGTTCATTAAGCCATGAAGCCACGGCCATAGCAACAAAACATCTTAACTTAGCAACCGATTAACAACACCTACATCTCTTCATCAGAACATCATAGAGCGATGGGGGTTGGTTTGTTTCACTTGTGGGTTGAAGCATCATCAGTTGGCATATGCTAAGCCACGCCCATAGCAACCAAACAGGTTAGCCTAGCAACCATTTAGCAACACCTATATATGCATAAGAACATCGTAGAGACATGGGAGTTGGTTTGTTTCACTTGTGGCCACGCCCATAGCAACCAAACACATTAGCCTAGCAACCGTTTAGCAAGACCTATATCTCTGTATCAGAACATCTTAGAGTCATGGGGGTTGGTTAGATTCATTAGTACTTAAAGTGTCATCACCCTAGTGCCGAGTTCCGCGGTCATCACCCTAGTGCTGAGCTGCCACGAAAGCATCACTCACAGTTTCTTTAGAAAATGTACTATCTAGTTTATTACTACTATTAATACTAACGTTGTATGTTGTTATCAGCCTTTGGAACAAGGTTTTAAATATGTTACACCTGAATTCCTTGGTTTTGTAGAATAAGAAAATAAAAAGTTGGATGTATTTTATTTGTTTTATCTTCCTGGCTAAGTATTTTAAGCTTAAGTTTGAATTTATTAAGAGAAAGCCCTGCTTTCATGCTTATTTTAGTAGTAAAATGTTACATACATTTTCTCTTCTAGCCGGAAAAAAACTATTAACCTATTCCATACAATAATTTTCTCAACAATTGCATAATGACGCTAACTGTCATTCATTTTATGTATGATTTATTGTTTCCATCTAGTGGTCAATTATGTAGGACTAAACCTGCAAAAATTATAAATAAATGAATGTATAAATAAATAAATATATAAACAAATAAATGTAATAATATGAAAATAAATACAGGAATGAATGGTTTGATAAAACAAAATAATTCGTTTTAGCTATTATTGATCTTAGCTTTAACTTTTCTTTTCATTTTTTAAATTGATTTATTATTTTTTGTGTCCATTTTTAATTATTTTTAATTATTATTATTTTTTATTTTTAGATTATTTTATTTATCCTTTCCTTTTATTTTTACATTTATTTATTTATACGTTTATTTATTTTTATATTTATTTATTATCGCATGTATTTATTTCCACTTTTATTTATTTATTCTTGTATTTATTCTTACTTTTCTGTGTCTTGTATGATAATTAGATGGGTTGGTCTTGCCTACTATTGGTTCAGCGTAGATTGAAGCGTTTGATCGATTACTCTTGACTTGTTTTGGACTAACGTCACGTCACTCACTGATCGTTTGCTTCGTGTATAACGTTAAGTAACTATGGCGGGCGCACAATTAGCTAGAGAGTTACAGCATTTAGCCAATGAAGTCGATAACCATGCATCAAATGACTATGTGTCATTCAGATTAGATGCATTTATTGATGATTTATTACAGATTGACGGCGAGATAAATGACAAAGTTCTCCCTCGGTTGTTAGCCTCTTTGCAGCACATTCAAAGTCTGTGCGAGTCAGAGGGTGCTATGGTGGTGTTACAGTTCAACTGGTGAAAATCATAAAGCACAAAATGTAATAAGGTTTAACTACACAGATGAGCTTGTAAACCGAAGTCGCAAGCTAACGCTTTGTCAAAGTGATAGTTATAAGCAGCCTTTCGGTTAGAAAAAGCGTAAAGATTTAATGTAACATGATGTAACATAATGTAAATGAATTGAGACATAGTGAACTTAAGTCACAAGTTAACACGGTAGTAATGAGCATCGTTCTTTCACTACAGGGGCCATCAAATGGAAACCATTCCTTCTAAAAAGACGTGGTTACTAAACGGTACTCGTAAACTACATTCCATAAGAGATAAATAACACAGAGGTCACAAGTTAAAACGGGCATATTCCCTTGATTCATCCAGCTGCATATTGTTGTGTGACATCTTGATATTATTGCAAAGATCCGCAGCAGCTAGCATTGCGAAATAGCTTAGTGTGATTGTTACCGTAGTGACACGCTGCCTCGCTTTATTGTATGGGTACGAATCCCGTGTCAAATCGCTTTATTTATTTTTTCACCTCGCTTCAGCCGTTACGGGCGATCATACCAATAATTTGCAATCTTAACAAGAATGTCAAAATCATGTAACAAGAAAGTCTGTGTTTATTAGACATCTTAATATCAAGTCGTCTTGTGCTTTCAGAATCGACGAATCTGCTGAGGTCGTTCATGCACCTCTTTGGCAGAGGACCTGTAACCGGAACTTGGTCACCACCTTAGCACCCCCTGACTCGCACAGATTTTGAAGAACTTTGTCATTTATCTCTCCGTCAATCTGTAATAAATCCTCAATAAATGCATCTAATCTGAATGACACATAGTCATTTGATGCATGGTTATCGACTTCATTGGCTAAATGCTGTAACTCTCTAGCTAATTGTGCGCACGCCATAAACGTTATACACGAAGCAAACGATCAGTGAGTGACGTGACGTTAGTCCAAAACAAGTCAAGAGTAATCGATCAAACGCTTCAATCTACGCTGAACCAATAGTAGGCAAGACCAACCCATCTAATTATCATACAAGACACAGAAAAGTAAGAATAAATACAAGAATAAATAAATAAAAGTGGAAATAAATACATGCGATAATAAATAAATATAAAAATAAATAAACGTATAAATAAATAAATGTAAAAATAAAAGGAAATGATAAATAAAATAATCTAAAAATAAAAAATAATAATAATTAAAAATAATAAAAAATGGACACAAAAAATAATAAATCAATTTAAAAAATGAAAAGAAAAGTTAAAGCTAAGATCAATAATAGCTAAAACGAATTATTTTGTTTTATCAAACCATTCATTCCTGTATTTATTTTCATATTATTACATTTATTCGTTTATATATTTATTTATTTATACATTCATTTATTTATAATTTTTGCAGGTTTAGTCCTCCATAGTCAATACCCTATCAAACCTGCAAGCGGCAGTAATCCACATTACCAAACCAAACCAAATTTTCACTGAGGTAACAGATGAGATGCATGTATTTAAGTACATAAGCAAGTCGTGTATTGCATTTCCAAATAAATAGATTTTACTCGCATCTGGTGCCTTGTTTAATTTGTCAGAGAGTGGGCGTGATCAAACGGCAGTCGTGCAGTGGGCGGGGCCGCGCGGGATTTGTCATCGCACTTCCTCCTCACGCAGCGCTTCTCTACGCACTGTATGACTGCTGATCGGCTGTAATTCACGTTAGCAGCTTTGGACCGCAGAACAGTTCAATCTTTTCATCATGGGCCTCACCAGCGATCCAAACTATCTCAAACTGGAACACTGGTACAAATCCAGCGCAGGAAACCTGAACATGAGGCAGATGTTCGAGGAGGATCTAGAAAGATTCAACAAGTTCAGGTGAAATACACATCAAACGCGCTTCCCTCATGTGTACGTCAGCCTTAATATACACATTACAATGACATTTCACACCAGACCTGTCAACAAAGCATGTTTTTGTGTCTGAAGTTATGGAGGCTTTGCCATCAAGGCCTGCTTAAGCCCATGTCGTGTACATAACGCGATTTATGTGCTGTATTGGTTATAAAACATTTGATTTGAGCCTAAATGTATATGCAGTGTAACACCACGACAAACTATATATAGTATAAATGGACGATACTTGAAGGTCAACTTTAAATTTCAGTTTGATTTCCACATTGAGGTTGCAAGGTTATTGCAACATCAGACAGGCCAGTGAGCTCGAGCTCCTCTGCGCTGCTGCACCTGCTTTTAATCATTTATTTTGACACACCGATAGCTTTATTTCTTATCTGATATAACTCTATGATCTAAATGAACACACAAAAGGTCATTATATCGATCACGAGCATTATCTGTCATTAATGCACTTTATGAATGCTGGCAGCACATATGATTTGGCTTGTGATATTATGTAGTTTCATAAAAACTGTGATCCAAAAAGTGAACCAATCGCTTATGTAGTGCGTAACGTTATGTACTGCTGTTATACTATTATATTTGATAACCACACAAATAACTACTCAAATATTTACCATACTGTGGTTGGCTCCTGTAGTGATGCTCTAAATTCTCGACGTATATCTGCTAAATGAATGAATGTAAATGTTATGTATTTAGTAATGATAAAGCTTTATAGCTAAGCTAGTGTGTTTTTTTTTCATGGAGATGAATGTTGTATAAATAATGTCCAGCAGTGGGCGTTACAGTAGCATGTTGTACGTGCCTCTCGACACACACTCACTCACTGCAGAACGTGTGTGACGGTGCGCGCATCCCCGTGTATGATGTTACAATATAAACAATGTTGTGATAAAATGCTTTTGTGCATGTATTATGAATAAATAAAGTAAACAGTTGTGACGTGAAAGACGCGACAAGCTGTTTTAATAGATTCGGATAAAATGCCTTTGACGTCATGCGCTGCCGACGTAAATGGGTGATCTCTAACGAGTTAATGACTGGCGCCATGTCCTAAAACATATCTAATATTACAAAAACATTTTTCATTTCCTCAAATTACCACACCACAGTGATGGTGTAAATAAATATATATATGTAAATCCCGTAGAAATACGCATGTTTTAAGTTTATTCAATTGGCGTATGTTATTTAAAGTGACTTACAAGTGAAGGAATTCAAAAATGTACCTTTTTATCAGTTTAAAGCTGGAGACGGATGATGGAGATGTCCTGCTGGATTACTCCAAGAATCTCATCAATAAAGAAATTATGGACATGCTCTTTGACATGGTATTGTCTGCAATCTTTCTTCTTTATAATGTAAACCAATGTTGACATGTATGCCACTATAAATATGTTCAAATGCATGTAAATATGGGTTTAAATCTTCTTAGTAGTCATTTAGCTCAGTAGAGGGCATTGCTGTATATTAGTCTTAGATTTAGAGCATCTTTAAATCTTCCTCAGAACTACGTGTGTATATGTGTGTTTGCCATTCTCCAGGTGTTCATTGGTGTAACGTGCCAAAGATCTGCTCTAATATGCACTCCAAAAAAATGCTGGGTTATGCAGTCAAAAAGGAACAAACCCAGCTGTTGGCTTGTAATTAACATATACTTCATTGTTTCAGCCCAAAATGTTGGGATGTTTTAACTCGTTGTTGGGACAAATAGAAACATTTATTGTGTTAATGTAACCAAATGTCTGGGTTCATCCCGTTTTGACCCAATGCTGGGATGTAAACAACCAATCATTTTTTAAAGTGTGGTATTATTCTTAAAGATGCAAAGTTTTGTGTCCAATCCATGCGATTAGATGCTAATTTATTTGCTTATGGAGCCACTGAACCATTTTGAGTCAATCACCTGATATTTAAATGTCATGTGACTAATCACTGTAAGTGAGATCATGAAGAACACACAGTCAACCCAGTGTTATTAGCAGTGTTGGGTAAGTTACTCTGAAAAAATAATGAATTACTAGTTACTAATTACATATTCAATAGTGTAATTAGATTACTGTACAAATTACTCTCTACAAAAAGTATTTAGTTACTTATTACTAATTACTTTCTATATCCTACATCAACCTTGATTAGTAAAGTGATTTAAGGATAGACATGAAAGGACTTATTTAATTCATTCAATAAAATAATATTAAACTACATAAAGTACTCTTATTAACTGACCAAAGTATTACAAATGTGAGAATTGTACAATAAAGCAAGGATTTTAAAGTTAGACTTTGAATTTTGATGTCAATTCCACTATTGCACACACATATTACACAAAGTATTTAGTTTAATTAAATCAGAAGTAACTGTAATTAAATTACAGAAAAAATAAGAGTAATCCCTTAGTTTACTTTTTCAAGGGAAAAGTAATTAAATTACAGTAACTAATTACTTAGTAACTAGTTACACCCACCACTGTTTATTAGCCACTGTCCTGAGCTGTGGTGTCATAGACAGTAGACAGGAAAAATATATATAATGGGGATCTCCATGAAACGGAATTTAAATAAAACATTTTTGCCTCAGTAATGCATGGCAGGGGCCTTACTAGACCAGTCAACCCTTGACCCCTGTCTCACAGGAGTGACATAACAGTGTGTAACATGCTTGGACATCATGACGCCTCTTAGAAATATTTAACCAGATACTATATTACCTCTTTTCAGAGAAGTCAATGATGAAAATCATAAGAGCACAGTCTAATAATATTGTGCAGTATATTAGGTTGTATGTATAATTGCACATGTTCACTAAACATGTCGTCATGGTCAGGCACGATCATTGGGCATCGAGGCAGCCAGAGAGAAGATGTTTACAGGAGAGAAGATCAACTTCACTGAGGTAATGTCTTAAACGTACAGTTCACCTAAAAATGAAGTTTCTGTCATCATTTACTCACCCTCGTGTCATTTCAAAGTCCTTCTGCAGAACACAAAAGGAGATATTTTTAAAAATGTTATTAACTGGCCCCCATTCACTTGCATTGGTTTTGTGTCCATACAATAGAAGCGAATGGGGTCCAGTGCTGTTCGGTTACCAACTTTCTTCAAAATATCTTCTTTTGTGTTCTGCGAAAGAAAGAAAGCAAGCCATAAATAAAGGACAACGACACAAGAGAGTAAATGATGACAGACTTTTCATCTTTGGTTGAACTATCACTTTAATATTTCATCAAAGAACGGAAAATAGACTATTTTTATATATTTTGCCTATGTGTGAGTTTAGATTCTATGCTGTAATTTAATTGTAGGAATTTATGTATTTCCCTTTTCAGTGCTCACTATCATTTTAACATAATTTCAGCTTAAATTGCTGAGATTGTGAAAATGTATATCATTGTATTTGTCTGGTTTATTTATGTTTAGTTTAATCAC
The DNA here is from genome assembly GCF_024868665.1 of Triplophysa rosa. Taxonomy (NCBI): domain Eukaryota; kingdom Metazoa; phylum Chordata; class Actinopteri; order Cypriniformes; family Nemacheilidae; genus Triplophysa; species Triplophysa rosa. Next base: position 57,815 of record NW_026634437.1, read on the forward strand.
ACCAAATGTACACGTTTAATTGCCAGCATTAACGTGTATCAAAATTCTGATCGCACATCGAAACCCATTGCTATTACTACGGTATATATTTATTGAGGTTAAGAACTGTGTTTTTGACTGTAGGGTCGGGCTGTTCTCCACATCGCTCTGAGAAACCGCTCGGACACTCCCATTATGGTGGACGGAAAAGATGCGATGCCCGATGTGAACAGAGTTCTGGCGCAGATGAAGCCGTTTTGCCATGTGAGGGGAACTTCAACATCACTTTCACATCGACACTTGTGCTTCTCCTATTGAACTTTTTATAGAAATTGAAAAGTTAAAGAGAATTAATATCTTACAAAGGTAGGCTATAAAATGGTTGTGTGTGTGTGTGTGTGTGTGTTCAGAAAGTGCGCAGTGGCGAGTGGAAAGGCTTCAGTGGTAAATCCATCACTGATGTGGTGAATATTGGCATTGGAGGATCTGATCTGGTAAATAAACCCTGCACTCATTCCTTCATTTGTTATTTACAGCTTTCACATTATGGGTCAGCTGGTGATCGTAAACAAAACTGATGTAATATGTGGATGGATGTTTATATCAGGGTCCTCTCATGGTGACTGAAGCTCTGAAGCCGTACTCTAAAGGAGGACCCAACGTGTGGTTCGTCTCTAACATCGACGGCACACACATGGCCAGGACCCTCGCCCAGCTCAACGCTGAGACCACCCTCTTCATTATTGCATCCAAGGTTAGACTCTGGACAAACATACTAAAGGAAGTCAAATACAACTGTTTTTTTTTTTCAAAATAAAAGTATGAACATTCTTTCTCACGTGGTCTGTCATTTTAATGTGATGTTTTCATTTGTTTGTGCAGTGTCACGCATGTTCACAGGAGACTGAGCATTTGTCCTGTATTGTGGAATTGTGATTAAACTCACTGGATAAAGGCGTGAATAGTATAATGTTTTTTTGTGTCGTTCAGACGTTTACCACCCAGGAGACCATCACTAACGCAGAGACGGCCAGAGAATGGTTCCTCCAGGCTGCTAATGATGTGAGCTTATATTTTATAAATAAGATGTTAATATTCAGTAACATAATAGTTATAAATAATTTATTTTTCTCACCAACCAAAATTGGCAGTATAAAAAGCAATATTGTTAAAATTGTCTCTTTTCTACCATAGAGCTAATATAAAACCTTAGTTTAACAGAATCTTAAAGTGCCGCTTTTCATGCATGAAATTGTTTTAGTAAACACGTCTGTAGCAAAACAGTCCTGTTCATTGCTATAGCTTTATTGTTACACGGCTCGTTGGAATGCTTGATTCTGATTGGCCAGTCACGACATTTGCAGGTTTGTTTTTCTCAGATAACAACCTCTCGAAAATCATTTTGACAGGTTTTTTTGACAAATTAAATATCTTTTAATAACATATATGACATCATATTTTTAATTTATTAAACCTGTTCGTGACATCTAAAGTCGTTTCTTACCTTAAAACCGAAGGTAAACAGCTTTTCCTCGCGAAAGGTCTGCATTCGGTAAAAATGAGTGAATAAAATATTTTAAATTCACATTTCATGTCCATTTTTTGTCTCATGTGGCAAGTAGCCATGTAATAAGCAGGATAATGTACAAGCAGCCAGTTGTTATCGCGAAATAAGCCCCTTCAGTGAGATATAAGACCCTTGCGTCGGGTCCTGATCACACGGTCGGGGCTTATTTCTGCCATAACAACCGGCTGCCTGTACATTATCCCTTACTTAGTAGTATATATAAAATCAACATGAATTACTATGTTGTGAACTGTAGATATTGAAACCCGCAAATACAGACAAAAATAAATATTTGTGTACGAAAAGTCTTGTAACTTGATGTTGTGTGTATTTTCAGCAATCTGCTGTGGCCAAACATTTTGTGGCTCTTTCTACCAACGCAGTAAGTACAGCCTCACGTCTGTCAGCATTTGATGTGAGATTTAAATCTATAAGCGATTTTTAATAAACGTATGTGTGTTTTCTGTTACTTTACCAGCCGAAAGTAAAAGACTTTGGTATCGACACCAACAACATGTTTGAGTTTTGGGATGTGAGTATTTCCAACAGAAGTGGATTTTTGCATGAGCAAGCAACCTTTCTTTTCATTGGCTGAAAATTAGACAAACTTTTATTGGATGCATATCAATATCTAACTGCTTTGCCGTGTGGAATTTTCATATTGCTGCTTGTAATCCCAAGCTGGTTTTCTAACGCTGAGTGCTCATGTTTTAGTGGGTCGGTGGGCGTTACTCGCTGTGGTCGGCTATTGGTTTGTCCATTGCACTGCACATAGGTATGTCTGCTTTTTACAAACAGTCCCATAAAAATATTCAATGCAAGTGCATGAACAGATATCTGTTAGATATCAATTTTCAGTATACAATTCATATTGCTACACAGGTAATGTATACTTTCTGCATTATGAACTGACACATTTCGGAACGCACTCTCAGCGCTATAATCGGTTTCAAAGCAACAACAAAAACAAACGTTACTGCGCTTACGTGCATTTGAGGATGGAACTTAACTCTCTGCTACACATCTGCAAATAATAGAGTATTTCTGACACCAAGCAAAAGAAACCAAGAAGGCCTACTTGGCTAAACTTGCCTGCCAATATTTGGAATTTAGACTGCGATACCAAGCTCAACCACTAGATGTCAATGTTCCATACGTTCCATTCTTTAAATGCGACAGTTACATTCTACAAATTGTTTATTAAAAAAAGAAAAAACAACAAAATTCAACAAATCATTTATTTACTACAATTATTATACAATAAAATAATAATATAAATTAACATAAATTAAATAAATATAAATAGTTATATTATTAAACATGAGCCAGATCGATGAACAAACACAGACCGGAAGTTAGCTGCAGTCCAGTCTATTGAAGCATCAGCATAAGCTTTCTATTTCAATTTCAGATTTTGCTTTTCAAAGAGATCTTGTTGAGCAGGATTGATCAGGGTGAAAACTTGTTCATCTGCTGATGTGACTTTCCCGTTTTGGCTGACATAAAAAAAATGTCCTTAGTTTTGAACTCGACCTTACTTTTGATATTAAACACCTACTGTTAAACCTTTATTCATTCTCTAATAGATTAAAACCCAAGTCCCTTTAAACCTTTCATTTGATTTAATGCTAAATTGTCCTATCAAAATGTGTCACATTATGAAATAAAATAGTTGTGAATGATGTGCCACACATCTGCATTTGTTTATTGGCATAGAGTTGTTTTGTGCCCTAAATCAAATAAGGCTGTGGGAATGACAGCTAGTTCAGTATCTTGAACGAATTAACTGCTTGTGTATGTTTTTTTTTAGAGGAGTTTTAATGTGATGCATTTATTCTCCTGCAGGTTTTGACAACTTCGAGCAGCTTCTTGCTGGTGCTCATTGGATGGTAAAGTATGATTACTATATTATGTCAATGCATGTGATGGGAATTGTGATTTGACTTAAAGCTGCAAACCGTAACTTTTTATATTTAAAAATAAAAAGTAAACAATCAGTTAAATATCAGTTATTGAGCAAGTAGCTTCTCAACCTGATTCAGAACAGTACACTTATAATTATTTGAAGAGTTTGGTTCCGAAATGAGAGCACTCCATTTTTAATCCATTAAATCCAACTCCATTTTCCCAATTAATATAAAAATGCTAACTCAAAAATATAACTCAAACCACAACTCAAAAATACAGCTAACTAACACAATAAATACATGATAACATTATAAAAAACATTTTTGGAACCAAACTCTTCAATTTTAATTTGAGCTGTCAGGTACAATTATGTGGTACTGTAAATGTTAGTTTGATGTCATTTGACTTTATGTAAAAATAAGGAACCAGCAATTTTATGTTTCAATCAGAGATGGCGATAGAGAGGCAAAAGTTACGAATTGCATTTAATGCACAGTCAAAGCACATTTCTAACCTTTCTTTTGGTAACATTTGAATCATTTATACTCAAGTTCTTTTTACTATGGCAGATCTTTGTTGCAACCTGTGTTTATTTGAACATTACACCGAATCAAACATCAAAATTCTGTGTCATTTTTGTAACATTTTATTTTGGTTCATTTGCACCTCATTTAGTCCCTTCTGAGTTTGATTCATACGTTGTTTTAACTGATTTGTTTGAAAGAATCGTCTCGAGTCATTTGTTTGTGAATCAGATCATACTGGTCACTTTGCTCTAGATTGTTGTAGATTTGCTGCATACAGCGCAGCCTCAAAAGACATTTATCTTTCAAACTAATACATTTGGCTTGCCATAGTAGCTTTAAGTTTATATTAGCACGTGTTTCATTGAAAGAATGCAGACAGTCGTATAAAGCACAATGATTGCGATCACCTGATTCTTGTATTTAAAAAGGATTTAACCAATCAGATCTCTGCAGTACACCTTGTAATGTCTTCTGTGAAATGCATGGTGCCTGAAGTCAATATTTTCATAATAATTATATATATATATTTTAGGATAACCACTTTCGCTCGGCTCCTCTGGAGCAGAACGCTCCGGTCATACTGGCCCTGCTGGGCATCTGGTATGTCAACTTCTTCCAGGCCGAGACGCATGCCCTGCTCCCCTACGATCAGTACATGCACCGCTTCGCTGCGTACTTCCAGCAGGTCAGTCTGATGATGTCGCGTTTCAGGAAATGACATCACAATGTTTAGCTTTTCGAGGTATTGATAGATCTGTGAATTCATTTCTCAGGGAGACATGGAGTCCAACGGGAAATACATCACAAAGTCTGGCACTCGTGTGAACTACCACACTGGACCCATCGTGTGGGGGGAACCGGGAACTAACGGACAGCACGCTTTCTACCAGCTCATTCACCAGGGTCAGTAATCTCAAAACTCGAGTGAACCTACGTCCCAGTTCAAGCATCTGTTAGGACGTTTGGCCTGTTGCGTTTATCAGAATAGATCAAGTCTGATCTCTTACTCTTTGTAGGGACTCGCTTGATTCCAGCTGACTTCCTCATACCAGCTCAGACTCAGCATCCAATCAGAGACAACCTCCATCACAAGGTAACCTCATGTGTTTCTAAACACTTTTTTTCGTTTTCCAGTTTCCTCCTGGTCTTCTTGTACTCCGATGACCCCCTGAGTGTGTCTTAGATTTCACTTTATGATGTTATCTGAGCCTGCGTTCAGCAATGCATTACATCACGGCTCATCAAATGTTTCCATTTCAATAGCATACAATACATATTAGAGCGATATCATTTTGTTTTTCTGATCTGACATTTACTCTTGAATTATTTCTCTACTATTTGGCGCTAACTTGAACGTTCATCTTGTTGTTAAATCTGGCACTTAGATATTGAAGTTACGTGCATTTCGCGTTCTTTCAATGAACTGTATTTCCTGTGCTTGTTGTAAGATCCTGATGGCAAACTTCCTGGCTCAGACGGAGGCTCTGATGAGAGGAAAGACCTCTGATGAGGCCAAGAAAGAGCTCAAGGCTGCTGGGATGTCTGGAGATGCGTTGGAGAGACTCCTGCCCCATAAAGTAAGGAACTGTACAGCGGATTCATACAACAGGACCGGAGTCTGTTAAAAGTTTTAAAATGGATCTAAATGTAAGAGAATAGAGGGGTTCACACCAGATGGGATACGCACAAATACAAATCTTGAGTTGCCATTTAAAACGTTAAGCAACAGCAGATCATCTACATCCATTTTTGTGACTGTAACAGTGCAGTGTGCAAACTTAAAATTAACATGGTATCATTATACAGTTATTTTGTATATATTATATTATATTATATTATATTGTTATATTGTATATATTATTGATTGGTTGATTTAATATTATTGCATTAACTTTAAGATAAATATATAGTATAATATAAATATATATATAGTAAGTCTTTGACCATCTTACCTTAGTTAAGGACCATCTTGAAAAGTTTTGTCATTGAAGAATTTTTACCGTCCTGTCCAGTCTTTTTGTAGTTAGGTCTTTAGCGGATTTCAGTGTTTCTTGAGAGCTTTGCTTTTGGACAGATCAAAGAAAAAATGGCAAATTTAGTGCACAGTGTTGTGATTTGTGGTGTATATGGATTTATAAAAATGGCCTGTGTCATTACTATTTTATCGAATGGGACATTACATATTGAAGTGGAGCATGTGATGTATGAGTTTATTACAATGCATGTGCATTCATTGTGCAGTGGATGAACAATAACACACTGGTATTTCTTAGGTCTTTCAAGGAAACAAGCCAAGCAACTCCATCATCTTCAAGAAGCTCACACCCTTTATCCTTGGTGCATTGGTTGGTGAGTAATAAACATTGATTTGTAGATGCAGCTTCGTTTCTGAGTCCCTCATTGGTGATGTACTTTATTGGTTCATGTGATTTAGCAATGTATGAGCACAAGATCTTTGTGCAAGGCGTGATTTGGGATATCAACAGCTATGACCAGTGGGGGTGAGTCCAGTTTACAGTCTTCTCTTTTGCTGCTTTCTTGACCAGCTGATGTTCAGCTAATGTACCAACAAGCACAGGTCAGATGTGTAACGTAGACATAAATCAGGGCTTCAACAAAACATGTAACCACTTACATGTGGCACTAAAGGAAACATTCAAATGGCGTTGATGCAGTTACTTTACACTATAGGTTTGTGTGACATTAGTAAAAAAATCTATACAATTTCGATTGTGAAAAGAAAATTCATTCATTTTGAATGTTGTGTATTCTTACAAATAAATTTGATTAAAAACTCTTTTTGCTAATGTGAATTTGCTACTTTGATGGGTTAAATGTGTAAAGTGATAAATAGAGGGGCCATATGTTGATAAACGTCTCTTTTCTGTCCTCTCAGTGTGGAGCTGGGCAAGCAGCTGGCCAAGAAAATCGAACCCGAGCTGCAGGATGACGCAGAAGTTCATTCCCACGACTCCTCCACCAATGGACTCATCAGCTTTTTCAAGAAGAACCGCTCTTAAGCATTTTCAGACCCCCCAACTCACCTCTGCTGGCCCTCTCATCCAACGGGAATAATGAATTGTGTATTAACGCTTGGCATAGTTCAGATCTGATAGACCTAGACAAGGAGGATGAGCACTTTATGTCTGTGTCATCACGTATAAGCCATGAGATTGTTGCGTGTCGTGTAAGATTTGACTGTATCCATGTCTGTGAGGGAAACACCTGTTGTATGCACTGTTTATTCTAGAGACAATATCATATTCTACTCTGGACCAACGCACCACAATAAATGTATGATTTGTCGGTTTTCTTGGTTCATTGTTCTTTTCATTTAACAGCAATTAATTATCGGCGTTAATTTAAGGTAGATTTTAAAAAGAGGAACCAGGAAGAACGCTGAGACTTTGACAGGAATGTTATGACTTGATCCAACAACAAAAGAAAAGAAATTCTCAGCCAAAAGCAATTTGTTTGTTTCCTTGATACTTTAGAACTTTATTGTGAATGCTTGGGTTGAGTTTCTATACAAAATGAATCTAGAATTACATAAACGTTATACTATAGTTGTGAAATAAGGTAAAATTACGCAATTCACTGAACTCGCTTCAATACATTCAGTTATGTGAAAATGATGTTCCGTCATCAAATGTTGTTTTAGAAAGATGTTTATTTTTAGTTTACCAGCCCTTTGCGCATAGGATCAAAGTTTTCTATATTAAAACTGATTGTTGCAAGTAAGATATATCGCTTTACAACCCCTAGGCATGTTTAAACAAGTCTACAGATACAACACAGGACAGACATTCACTAGGGGTGTGATTCTGAGAGATTTAAAAGATTCACAAACTCATCAAACAAGCTGAGGACGATACACGGCTGTAAGCTCTCTGATGGCTCTAGATTGACTGATAACATTGACGGGGAATTTCATTCTTGTGTGTTGTGTAGAAATGGAGAAGATTGTAGAAAGCGGTCTGTCTTTAATTTACATGTTTGTGACGGTTGTAAGTGTTGGCTTACTGCTCGTGCAGGGTGTGAAGGGCAGGCCGGTGAGGTGGTTGGTTGTTCTCGTGGTTTCTGAAGGGACATTGAGCTGTTTGGTCCATTCATCTTTTCTAAAAGTGGCATTAGCGACTGTGCTATGCAGTTTGGTGCACTACATAGGGAGAGAAGAGGTCATGTTACCTACCCTAAACAAAGCAGTACTGATCACAGGTAAGACCTGTTTGCTTTTACTACATGGCACATAATTCTGTTGGATTTCTGTATATATGTACATTTGTAATTTACATTTAACAAAACCTTTTGTAGGTAATTTTTACCTCGAAATCAAAATAGGAAACCATATTTGAAGATATTGTGAAACTTTCTTAATAATTATGCATGTTTCCAATACCATAATTACAACCTAAAAAATCAAAATACAAATTATAGCTACAGGAAATCTGCTCAGATCTTCGAGAACTTTGAATTTTTATTTTTGGGTGAACTATCGTTCTGTCATCATTTACTCACCCTTTTGTCATTTCAGATCTGTATGACTTTCTTCCTTCCGCAGAACAAAAAAGAAAATATTTAGAAAAATTTTGTTACTTGCCCCATTCACTTGCATTGGTTTTGTGTCCGTACAATAGAAGTGAACGGGGTCAAGTGCTTTCTGGTTACCAACTTTCTTCCGGTAGAACACAAAAGAAGATATTTCGTAGAAATGGGGTGGTTTTATGTCCATAGAGGGGAAGTCAGTGTTGTAACAATCTTCAAAATATCTTTCTTTGCAAAATTTTTGTTGCTTTCGAGGTGAATTGTGACCTAGACTTGTTTCGTGAGCCTTACCCAGAAAACTGTCATCCATCAACATAACACTGCCATCCTAATAAACCTTGCACTTTGATCATAAAACAGGTACATAGTTAACTGGCCTGGATCCCATAAGCCCATAACTTAATGCATTCCTGGGATGTCATTGTCTAGATATGATAAGCATGCAGACGATTATGAATTTTCACGTGAAAACAGATTGTCAGTGAACTCCGATGACAGCTCACCAACAATACCCACAATGCAATGGAACTGATATGGGATAAGTTCGACTGTGCGATTTTGTAAGGTGGTATTGTGTTTTCTGATCGATCTACAGGTTGCGATTCTGGTTTGGGTCACGATCTGGCCAAATTTCTGGACAGCGCAGGGATGAGGGTGTTTGCGGGGGTTCTGGATGAATGCGGTCCTGGAGCTCTGGAGCTCAAGGGAGCTGCATCTTCAAAACTCACCGTTCTACAGTTAGACGTCACAAACAGAAGACAGATCACACAAGCGTATGAGTTCATCCGGAGTCAAATGGGTGAAACAGGTAATAACAGAGCTGGTAAAGAAGTACATTTACATGATCGTTTTCAATATCTGATCTCTGTAGGGCAAGCATCGCTACTATTTGTGATACTCTGAGATAGTGATCAGGCTGAAAAACAACGTATACCTGTAGCATCCATTCAGGACACCCTAGCAACCCCATAGCTGTAACCTAGCACAACATAGTAAACCCCTAGCGATATCCTATTATCTACCACGTGTACCCTAGCAACCGCAGCGATACCCTAGCAACCACTTACAACTTCCCAGCTACCTTGGATGCTAATTTTGCACAGGTGAACAACACAATAAAAAAATTGAAATATAAATCACGTTCACTAATGTTACATTGCAGGCTCTCTACATTATTTGTATTACTCTTTGCTTGTGTGCAGGTCTCTGGGGACTAGTGAACAATGCAGGTGTGCTTGGATATGTGTGCGACGGAGAAATCCTGCCAATTAAATTATATAAAAAGTACTTTGATGTAAATTTCATTGGTAGTGTGGAGGTGACACAAGTCTTTTTGCCGCTGATACGTCAATCAAAAGGAAGAATTATCAGCATATCAAGTATGGCAGGTAACCGTTACGAATATATTAAAATCTTTATCTATGTATTTACAGTGGTTAGACAATTAAACTGAAAGGCCCGCTTTAACACCACTATCATTTATTATTATGGTCCTACAATGTGGCCAGAGATTCTGAGCCATTCCTCTTGAAAAACAGGGTCACTACACAATGCTGGCAGAGGAAAACGTTTTCTCACTTGCTCCTCTACCACAGAGTAGTTGATTGGTAATATTCAGATACACCGTGGAAGATGGTGATTTTTTCATGGTTATAGCCACAGATTAGTCCTTATTTTAACTTTGAACCTCTCTGTACAGTGAACGATCCACTAGTGTGTAGCATGACTTCTGGTGATCAGTATGAATGAAACATTGCGTCATTGGTTTCTTTAGGAGAAATCCCTCTTCCTGGATTTTCAGCCTATGGGGCATCTAAAGCAGCTCTGACTGTATACAGTGGAACAATAAGACAGGAACTCTCACGCTGGGGAGTAAAAGTCATTGTCATTCAACCTGGGGCTTTTAAAACAAGTAAGACTATGCCAAACTCAACCTTCATGTAATTATATTCAGTGAATCGCATGAAAATCCAAAAGATAAATATTTGCTTAAAGAAAATGAAGTTTTCTAAAAAGCATTCTGTATATCAGTGGTCACCAACCCTGCTCCTGGAGATCGACCGTCCTGAAGATTTCAGCTCCAACCCCAATCTAATCAAGGTGTTCAGGATTGCTTGATAATTACACAGTTGTGCTGAAGCAGGGTTGGAGCTGCAGTCTGCAGGACTGTCGATTTCCAGGAGCAGGGTTGGTATAGCATATCAGACATTCTAGCAAAAATATAAAAAAACCGTTAAAAAAATAACAAATACTACAATTATTGTACATACACTTTACAATAAATGAAAGAATAATGCAGGCTTAATACTTTTTATTTCGGGGTGAAAGGTTCTTCACAGATTTTTTTTATGTACTGAAATTATATTTGCAGATATTTTTGGCCGCAGAGAGCAGTGGATTGACGTTCAGGAGGAGATCCTCAGTGGTATATCCCAAGACATCATGGAAGCGTATGGAGAAGAATACATCCGCTCAATGCAGCAGCGGCTGGTCGAGATGTCTTCAACGTCAAGCCCCAACACAGGGCCATTCCTGGAGGCTTTAAAACATGCTCTCCTCTCCTCAAGACCAAATCCATTTTACTACCCGGGGGACGCAGCGTGGGCTCTTCCACTTCTCTACAGACATTTCCCCACCTCGCTGTCAGACAAGATCTTCTCACGAATCTTTATGACTGGTGATGCCAAACCAGCACAACACTGAATTTCTATCAACGTTTTGCTAAAACAACTTTTTTCAGATTTAATACCTCATTCGACAGGATAAATGGTGTGGAAGCTTTTAGTAAACCAGGTGCAAGAAAACCTGTCAAGCTATGAAAAAACACATGGAAAACAGCAGACAATCCACAGAACAATTCAACATCGCCTAAACCTACTGTATTCAGTTTGATACAACACACACAAGAACCATATTTTGCCACGAAATAATACCTTTGACAGTAAAAAAGGTTGTAAAAACTGGGCTTTAAACTCGGGTCACGGTTTTACTTTCTTCTTTCTTATATTTAAGTGTGGAAAAAACAATTCAGGTACTATTAAATCCACATACGAGTATCTTTTCACTTTAAAAGAAGAAGGTCTTTTAACATAGCATTTGTTTCTGACACTAAACAGATAAAAAAAAATCTAAAAAGGTCCGTTGTATATAAAACAAATCATATAAGGTGAACATCTCTGCGAATTTAAAATTTCAGTCCTGAGGCTTTAAGAAGGCTTTCTTTGGTTTACAGTCAACAACATTTGAGTTTACGTCCTCTTCTCTGTCAATGATTGCAGAGCGATCTCGTTTCTTGGCGAACTTTTTCCTCATGCTGCCGACAAAGCTTTCATATCTGAAGAGAGACGAGAAAAAAAAAAAAAAAAGTAATTTTCTGATAAAATATGCTGTTCTTTAAAATTGTGACATTACTTTCTTACCTTCTAGCCATTTCTTCATCTGTTATATCTGTGTCCATTTTGTTTATACCTCCAATCTCTTCATTAACCTCATCTTCCACTTTGGGTGCGTTCATTAGAACCATTAATCGCTACACAAAGTTAAATTATAAAAACTTTTTTTATTATTAAATTTGACAAACAAAAACTGTAAAAGAAAAGAGAATTAAATTGTACCTCAACATCAGGATTAAAGCCTTTGAATGACATTCTGCCATAAACCAAATCCTCACAGGGTACATAACTTCTCTCCTCGATGTAGTTCCTGTTTAAAAAAAATAAAAATGTGTTATTTCGCTCTTGCTTGAAATATAGATTTTTTCAGTTTTTCAGTGTGTAACAAGGCAAATGGTTCCCGACAACCTTAAAACAAAACCTGCTGCCTACCCAGCAAACACAGTACGTTCTGACGACGTCGCCAGTTCGTCTTCATTTGGTCACTGTGACATTACTATGTGACCACGTTCTGAGGACGTCTTGGCAACGTTCCATTTCTTAGAATTTTGCTAACGTTCCAGAAACGTCTTAGCCACGTCCTCAAATAACGTCGTGAATTAATCCCATGGAGAACGTTGTAGCAACATGATGTACTGGTCTTCAGATAACCTAGATACTTGTCATTAATGAATCTGGTCATTTCAATTTATTATGTTATATGGAAAATTTATGATCAGAGTAAAATCTGTTATAATGTCAAGACGAACGCTATAAATCCGACTTCTGACAGCTGAAAAACAATTTTAACAACGTGACTGTTTGGTCGATAGGACGTGCTCATCACGTCCCATAAACGTTTTTTGATACGTCGCTGCGACGAATACGTTCCAGGTGTGTCTTCAGGAGGTAATCACCACGTCTCAGCAACATCCAATGTTACGTCGTCACGACGAATATGGGAATCACAATTATTTGGGAAGATATTTAGATGCCATTTGGACACTTAAATATAAAATATAAAAGCGCGATGAGTACATGAATTTAAATTATGGGAGAGGTTTTATCTAAAGTTATTTACCCTTTGTTGTGGAACTGACATCAAACTTGCAAGTAATCAATTTTATTCTGTAATTCTCAGACTATTTCACTGACATGTAATCATTTAACAGACGCTTTCATCCACAGCAATTTACAAAGGAGAGAGAATTTACAGATTATTCAGATTATTATGACGCAGCATGCAATACCTGAGAATCAACATCTGAATGCACGGTTGTCAAAGTTTGATGAATAAATACATAAAACTGTTGCTTCAGAGCATTTATTCATGTCCCCACAAACCTGTGCATGTCTAATATTTGAAATGGTCATTAAATGAAACCGTTACCATACCCAAAAAATACAAATCTCTCATGGCATTCTAAACCAATATGGTTACCTTACCCTGTTGAAAAAAACCCAGCATATGCTGGTTAGGTAGGTTATGAAGCATGGTAGCTGGTCATGCGCTGGTTTAAAGGGGTCATATCACACGGCTAAAATGAATATTATCGTTTGTTTTAGATGTAATGCAATGTGTATACAAGATTTAAGGTTCAAAAACGCTTTATTTTGCACATACCGTGCATGTTTGTATCTTCTCTTTACACACCCTCTCTGAAACGCGCAGATTTTTTACAAAGTTCATGGCTCTGAAAAGCGAGGTGAGCTATGATTGGCCAGTTAACCAGTGCGTAGTGATTGGTCGAATACTGCAAGCGTGACGGAAATGTAACACCTCTTACCATATTTGGAACATCAGGTTCCAAAGCAATTGTACTGACAGGTACGCCCACCTTACTTGCGTATACATTTGGGCGGTCTTAGTCAAATCATACCACCAACTGACCTAGATTTGTGGGGGTGTGGTTACACGAGGCGTTTCAGGCAGGTGTGGGTGAGCATTCGCTTTTAGATAGAATGCATCTTTTGTTCCGACACTTTCATTTTTACGTGTCTAATACATGCATGGGCAACTTAGTTATAACAAACCAAAGACCTCATCAAGATGGTCCTGAGCTGGTTTAAGATGGTCCTAAACCAGATCAGGGCCAGCTTAAACCAGCTAAAACCAGCTACCATGCTTAAAAACCTACCTAACCAGCATATGCTTTTTTCAACAGGGTACACTACACAAGAGTAGAAACACTGAATACCGCGCATTCACAAGCAATAAAAGTCAAAAGTGCAACTTCTGTTGTTGTTTTTTTCAACTAAAGTGATAACACTTGTGTATACAAGTGTCCAAAATACTTTCTGGGTCCACTATATTAGATATAAATGAGCAATATAGAGACAGGTCTCACTCTTTAGCCTTGAGTTCAGGCAGATCCAGGAACCAATGTTCATCACTAATGATTCTCTTCTCCTCCTCATCCAGCTGTTTCTTCACATCAGCATCCAGACCTCTCTGCATGAACTACAGACACACGTGATCAAATAACTCTTAATTTAAACCATAACACACTAAATCGCTCCCAATTCACCCCAACACACCATATTGTATTGTATTGTATTGTATAACTTTATTGTCCACCTAAGTGGAAATTTGTCTTTGGCTCACCAACATAACAAAATTAATAGTAACAACATACATAATAAAGTCACATAACTAGGCATATACTCAGAGCATAGAAGAGGAACAGATACAGATATAAGATACAGTTCAAATATTAAGCCCGGCATGGTAAGAGAGTTGCTGAATTAATGATTCTAATTGCATTGGGGATAAAAGACATTTTAAACACATTTTTATTTGCCAAAGGAACTCTATAACGTCTACCTGACTTCAAAAGCTCAAACTGACTGAAAAGAGGATGAGAGCCATCTGCAAGAATGACTCTCGCCTTCTTCTCTGTCCTTTCTACATAAAGCTGTGTTAAATGATTCTGAGGCCTGCCAATTATTTTATTTGCTGAGGACACAATTCTGGAAAGTTTGTTCTTGAGTCTGCAATTTAGATGCTCGTACCAGACAGAGAGATGAAAGGTTAGAAGAACACTTTAAACAATGGATTCATACACAAGTTCCAAAATGTATCACACGGATTGATCTACAACACTGCACAGCGTGTAACCCAAACAACGCATCCTCATGAAAAAATTGAACTCGTGTTTATAACAGTAATTATTGTTAAGATGCATCTGATTTAATGCCACCATACCTTCATTCGCAGGAGATTTTTCGATAGTTTTGTTGAACCGTCGTTCGACATTTTACACTTGAGCTGAAGTACCCGTCGAGCTGTAAATGAACTAAAGTAAACTGCCCACGGTCGCGTTTCTTTGAGTTAAATGTTCCTCGTGAGTAGCATAGCGCTCAAGTTAAAATAAATACACGGACATGTGGAGTTCACGCATGCGCCTTTTACGGGCGCGAGTGGTCTGCGCATGCGCGGTGCAGAAGCGTGTGCAGACTCGACCAATCGCACAGCACAGAATCGCTCTACTTTTTTTACTTACTGCATTTTGCACGATAAATTATTGATCTATGTATTTGAATGAGGTAGATAATATTGTTCATATAAGTATATATGAAGAGTTTCGTTACAAAATGAGATAACTGCGTTTTAAAAAAAAAAAATCCTGTTTTTTAGGATGTTATCATGTTTTTCTTGTGTTAGTTAGCTGTATTTTTTTATTATTATCGCTTAAATCAAAACAAACCAACTGCAGTTTGATTGATATTAATTGGAATGCACAATAAAAAAACATGATTTTTGAAACAATTAAAAACGGAGTTATCTGGAACCAAACTCTTCATATAATACATAGGCCCGGTTTCACAGACACGGTTTAGCTTAAGCCAGGACTATGCCTTAGTTGAATTAAGATATATATGTGGCTTTTTTAAAAATGTATTAAAACAATACATTACTGGTGTGCATCTCGAGACAAAACAATGGCACTGATATATTTTAAGATATTTCTGGGCAAGTTATATTCAGTTAAGACAGGTCATACATTCATTTTAGTCTGGGACTAGCCTTAAGCCTTGCCTGTGAAACCGGGCAATAGAGTATTATAAAAAATTTACATAGCAACGAAATTGCAACAACATCCTCACAATTTTATCACAATATTTTAATTGTTTGTTTTACATATTGTTTATTGAATATATAGTGTAATTGTGTCATGTGCATCACATCAGAAAGAATCTGCGATCAGTTTTGTGCTCTGGTGATGTATGAAGCATTTCTTTCAAATCTTTGTATTAATATCAAGTGTATTTCTAAGGATATTAAAAGGTTGTTTACACATATGTATTTAGTTTTGTGTTTACATTACTCACACTGCTATGGCAGATATGTGTAGTTATTGAAACAGACTGTATATATGCTATATAGTATACTGTCTATAGTGTAAAGTGACAAACAACTGCTATAGAAAAAAATATTTTATTGATAGGAAAAGGTTCTCAAAATATGAGGCCATTTGTGCACTAGAGCTTTGTATGGAGACAGAACAGTCTCAATAATAATACATTTACAAAACACAATTCATAAATTCACAGCACAATTCACATTCACAAAATCAGATTCGTAAATTCAAAACACAATTCATAAATTCACAAACATTTTCCCCAAATGCTCACACAAATATATATCGCAGAAATAAATTCAGAATGTTTTCACAAATATGTAAATATCATGTTCTTGAATTACTTTCCAATAAACATTTGTGAATGTTGTTACATGTATTTATGGATTGGTGAATCTGCATTTGCAAATCGTCACACGTGTGTGGATTGCTTTGAATTTGTGTGTGGTATTTTTGAGAGTGTCCTGCCACGGTGAGATTCAAGCGTAACTTTTTTTTAAGGATGGCCTGTTCAGCCAATCGCGTTGAGCTTTTGATCCACCAACCAAAACGCTCCTTACTGAAGTGACTCGAGAAGCTCGACGCTGCACAGTATTGTCTGCATCGGTTCAAAAACAGAGAGGGGAGAGAAGAGCACACTCAACAAGTAAGTAAAGTTTACTTTTAATACCTGATGCCACTCTATATCTCATAAAATATTCATAAAGCTTGTTTTTGTTACTGAGCTGGCGGTGTTGAATTGAAGGTGAACATGTTTGAACTGGCGTTTGTAAGAAGACTGTTGCAGTTACCAGAGCCTTTAAATTTCAGTCGCCACAAACTTTGCTCTTGCGGTTCACGTAATAAAACATTTAAACAGATGTTGACACGTATGCCTGAGCGATAAAATAAGAGTAATTTTAAATATTGTAGTTGGGGCTCGGGGGTGTTGGATCCTCTGCTGTTATCTTTTAAATGCTGGCAATGTTTTACCTCTTCAGGATGTCATCGCGATTCGCAAGACAAAGCATATTTAAAGCTTTGATATGTTAATGAAAGAAGGGAAATGGCGTGGAATATGACTTGTGGTGATAGATAGTTTCAAATATTGAATTTCAGCACCAAAGCACATTTATTTCAGTATTTTTCGACCACATTTGTTGCTGAAATGACTGCATTTCTTGTCTTTTTAACATTAGTTGATCTCTCACATCCAGTAGTAGTCAGCTTTAGTTAATGTGTATTGGTAGATAATAGCTACTTAGATTTATATGTTCTAACTGCAGTTAACTATACTAACAATAAACTTAGATACATTGATGAATTTAAACTGTGCCACACAACTTAAACCTCTGACACATTGTTCTCTCTCCTTAATAGGAGCTGATAGAAAAGTCTAAGCAAGAGATTTTCCTGTAGTCATGCAGTCTCAAGTTTCAGTTGTGGTGGGTGTTGTTATTATTTATTTAATACAGGCAAATAATACAACAAACACTACACATGTACAGTAGGACCGATTATTATTTCGTTATTGTTATTATTAAGCAGGTAGTCTGTTACAGAGACTGAAATGACATAAGCTTTTTTTTTTTTTAATTCTTAAATGTGGCTTGTTAACGGGTGTATGTCTTTGTTTTCAGCAGGATGGCTAATGAGTGGAGTGATGAATTTTCTGGTAGAGTGATGCAGTTTCTCAGTGGGGTCGTTGGACTGGTGGAGTTGCTGGAGCTGGTGGGGTGGTTTGATGATTAGCCTGTAAGATAGAATTGAATTGAATATTGTCTGAAATTAGTTATAAATTCATTGTCAAGTGCCAAAGTGCTATCACATACAAGGCCACACATTTTCACTAATTTTTAAAGCAGATATTAATATGATGTAAAGCACTTGAGGCACTTGATATAATATGGACAGTTTTATATCATAAATTCATACATTAATAATAATGCAAAGACAAGAGACCAGACAAACAAGTCAAACAGATACATACCCATGGAACATATTTCAACTTCACTATGTCACAAATATTTTATGTTTAACTACATTGCTACATTTGCTTGACAGTTGGTTACTTACTAAATTAACTTGACTTTTTAGGTAACTGTTGCTGTACTGGAGACATTTAGTTTTTACTATCATCACTGGCATAAAATTAAAAGGATGCAATGGCTATTTTCATGTTTATGCCTTTTCTGGTCTCCTTTTTCTACCTGTAAGAGGTTTAATGAGTGTGACGACTTTCCATTCAAGGAAAGGCTCATCTACTACCTGGATATATTAACAAATGAAATGTTTGTTGCCTTATTTATTTTGCAATTACTGCCAAATGTATTTATTGTTGCTTGCATCCACTGATATTTACTTGTTTTGCATGTTTATGTGGATGTCTTATATGTAAGCATTAGTATATAATTACGACTATGTTATGTATTCTATGTTACGTTCTCTCTTAAACTAAACCCATTCCTTTCACTGAAAGCTGTTTATTCAAAATGTCACTACTCACTATTGCTTTTCTGAAGAAATAAAGTCTGTAAACACTGCACCACTGGTTTGTGCGTGTGCTATGTGGGGGTCTGAGTGAAAGATGCATGCTTTGCAGAATCAGATCCAGAAACAACGTCGCAAAACAACATTAGACAATGTGTTGTTATAAAGATTTTCTGTTCGTTTTAAAACTATGGCGAAACAAAGTAGACGTGACAGGTTGTCATAGTCTAAACGGCCGGAACGTTCATATTATAACTATAACTATATTTGCGTCCACACCAGCGGACGACAACGATAACATTGTGTTTATTTTAGGCCTGCGTGCTGCAGTGTTCCCAGTCAGTAAAATGAATGAAGATGACCTGCTGCTGCTGCTTTCGTTTTCGTTCCCGAACGTCTTTTCTCCAAAATATGACAGCAACAGCTGGATGATCGCTCTGACACTTCTCTTCCAGGGAGGCAAAAATGCAAAATATGTGTTTGGTTCGTCATGTCAAAATATGTGTTCGTCGCGTGAACTACGTGCAATCACGTATCATGTCAAAATACGTGCCTGCTTTAGATGCGTCCAGAGGGTTTATTATAAAAGAGGTGCTCGCGTTTGCTAGATACTCGCTTAGTCTCGTGTGTAATTATAGTTAAGTGTTAAGAGAGTGTCTTACGAGTATGCTGTGAATGCGAGCGTCTCTTGAGACGCGACTAAAACATATTTTTGACATTACGAGCCACACAAATGACGGGCTACATACATGGTTTGATGAGCTTCGCATTCGTGCCTCCCCGGAAGAGAAGTCACGGATCGTCACTGAAAGCATATATTTTGCCAGCTTTCTCAGATTTATGTATCAGTGCATTTAATGTGTTAATATTTAGAATTGGCTGCAAATACTGTAGCTTCAGGGGTTTGCTCAAACAGACTGTCAAAGTGTGGCGACTGAAATTTAAAGGCTCTGGTAACTGCAACAGTCTTCTTACAAACACCAGTTCAAACATGTTTACCTTCAATTCAACACCGCCAGCTCAGTAACAAAAACAAGCTTTATGAATATTTTATGAGATATAGAGTGGCATCAGGTATAAAAAGTAAACTTTACTTACTTGTTGAGTGTGCTCTTGCGTCCCTCTCTGTTTTTGAACCGATGCAGGCACACTGCACAGAACTGTGCAGCGTCGAGCTTCTCGAGTCACTTCAGTAAGGAGCGTTTTGATTGGTGGATCAAAAGCTCAACGCGATTGGCTGAACAGGCCATCCTTAAAAAAAAGTTACGCTTGAATCTCAGCGTGGCAGGACAGTCTCAAAAATACCACACACAAATTCAAAGCAATCCACACACGTGTGACGATTTGCAAATGCAGATTCACCAATCCATAAATACATGTAACAACATTCACAAATGTTTACTGGAAAGTAATTCAAGAACATGATTTATACATATTTGTGAAAACATTCTGAATTTATTTCTGCGAGATATATTTGTGTGAGCATTTGGGGAAAATGTTTGTGAATTTATGAATTGTGTTTTGAATTTACGAATCTGATTTTGTGAATGTGAATTGTGCTGTGAATTTATGAATTGTGTTTTGTAAATGTATTATTATTGAGACTGTTCTGTCTCCATACTTTGGCCTTCCATTAAAATGTGTGCAGCAGAATGTTTTTTTTTTCTTCTATGTGTCCCTGTAATCACATTTATGTTTCCTACACAAACTCTTGCACCACCAGTTCTTTAAGGGACATCTGTGATACCGGACCATGAGGGGAGTTTCTTACTCTGGTCAGCTCATCCTGTAACTGTGCCACAGGCAACTCAAGGCTGTAACCCAAATCAACAAGAGCCTCCAGCAGCGGCCCCTGATACCGGCGGAGCTCATAGCGCCTCACGGTGGGAAGAGCCCTTCTGCCTGTTTGAAAAGCAGCATTGAAGTCCTCTAGATCCCTTTGGCACACCAATATGGCACACAAGGTTGGTATCACTAAAGTGGAGTCATGAGAAGACAGTTTCTCCTGAAGCACCAACACCTTCTGTAGGCCCTCAAGAGCTCGGGAAAAGCGCCCCCCACGCAACAGGTCATATGCCTCTTTTAATTCCTGTTGAGTGAAAAACGCCTGAATAGCTTGCGATCGGCGGATGCATCTGATGGAGTAGATCTGAGTTAGATAGTCTCTCAGGGCTACACGCCGCTCTGAGATGTTCTCCTCACAGAAGTTTCCCGTCACTCTCTTTCTGGGCATCACCATGTCTTCAATCTCATCACTGAAGTCCAGCAGGAGCTCCTGATGCAGGTGAAGAAAGTCATTGTAGCGACGCTCGATAGCCACACGTTCACAGTCGTAGGTACCAGACCGGATAACCACAATCCGATACACCTGTATGACAGAAATCACATATAAAGAGGTCTTTACTGACATTGGCATTTAACTCACATTTTTGCACTATTGTGTAAGTAACAAAACTCAAGGAGAAATGAGTTAACTTAAAATGTCAGTGCCATTAAATCGCATTGTACAATTATATGTACATTTAGCTAATGTATCAAGTCAACTTTAGGTAATTCACTTTGCAAAATTAATTTCAAACTGTCATTGAGCAAGATCCTGCCCCTCCCCAAAGATGGATGTGTCACCATTCACTTCAGCTATAGAAAAACGAAGCCAAAATATCTCAGAAACGGCCGCTGACATATTACGGCGATGACGTCGTTTTGAGCCAGAGTCTCTGCAATAATGATCGTAAGATAAAGCCGTAATATTCCGCTCATGTCCCCCCGCAGACTCAATGGAAAACACACAAATCATACATAAAGGCCCGGTTTCACAGACAAGGTTTAGCTGAAGCCAGGACCATGCCTTAAAAAAATAGCATATTTAATTCACTTTTATTAAAATGCAATCGATAAAAACATTACTGGTATGCATCTTTAGACTAAACAATTGCAATGACATATGCCAGGGCATTTTTTTTATTTAAGACAAACTTAAATTTTAGTCTGGGACTAGTTGAAGCCTTGTCTGTAAAACCGGGCAAAACATCTTATAACTATTGAAACCAGACAAATTGGAAAAACAAACACTTCAATACACATCAGTGTGATAAGAACTAAAATGGCAGCATCTTCGGCAAAAATTAATTTGAATTCGATTTTTTCGTTTTGGTCACGACCCATGCGTTTACATGGCGAGGTTTATGACCTATAGGCCTACTACATCCAGCGCCTGTGGGGGATATTCAATTCAACTAAATTTTATTTATATAGCGCTTTTCACAATGTGCATTGTTCCAAAGCAGCTTTACAGGAGAAAATAAGAAAAACAGAAAACACAAAAAAGGTCAAACACAGTCAAGTGCATGGTGTTTGTGAACAAGCAAGATCATTAAAGCGATATTAACGGAATTTACTGAGCCTTTAAGCGTATCTAATATCAGCAGTCTCCTGGTGAGCAAGTCAACACGGCCCTGTGGCGAGGAACCCAAACTCCAATGATAAAAAACCTCGGGAGAAACCAGTCCCAGTCGGGACGGCCAGGTCTCCTCTGACGTGTCACCGCTGCACTCAGTGACTTAGATTAAAACTTTGATTATTACGGTTTATGAATAATAGGGAGAGCTTAATAGTTGTAATTTAGGAAATTTCACTTCAATTGCTTTGGCTTCAGTACCTCTATCCCTGGTCCCCCCACAGAATCTTAGCTATCTCGCAGGAATGCCTGATTAAAAATGTAGTGTAATGATAATACCTTGCATCCTAAATGTGTACGTTTCGGTTTACTTGGCTGTAACCCTGTTCCCTGAAAAAGCGGGAACGAGATGCTGCGTTTCAAACGCTATGGGAGAACAGTCTTTGTTCGACCGGTTGTGAAGCACGTGTGTCAAACACGCCAAAATTTTTGGCTTTAAATAACCTCGGCAGGTGACGTGGCTAATTACACCAGCACCTGCAGGTTATAAATACGCGTGAACACGGACACGTCATCAGGTTCCAACTTTGTCTGAAAGGACGTCCGGGCACGCCTACAGTGCGGCATTGAGGCGCAGCATCTCGTTCACGCTTTTTCAGGGAACAGGGTTACAGCCAAGTAACCCGAGACGTTCCCTATCAAAAGCTGCACTCGATGCTGCGTTTCAAACGCTATAGGAACGAGAATACCAACGCCGCCGCACTGGAAGTGTCTGGACCCCCCAAGTTTGTGTGGCGTGTGTACACAATCCGAGAGGAGGCCTCAGATATGACTCTGGGATGTAGACTCCAGGACACGTGAGCCTGGAGTAGCATGGACATCCAGACTATAAAATCTGACAAATGTGTGCGGAGAGGACCAGCCCGCCGCATTACACACTTGCTGCAAGGGGACACCTCTTGCTAAGGCCATAGAAGATGAAACCCCCCTTGTTGAATGAGCTCTGACTCCTAGAGGTGAAGCTTGGCACGCCTCATAGGCCAGAGCAATAGCATCCCTCACCCAATGTGACATTGTTTGCTTGGTGGCAGCCGCCCCTTTGTTGCGGCTCCCATAGCATATGAAAAGCTGCTCCGATTTATGCCACTGGCTAGTGCGGTGGACGTAAGTCTGAAGAGCATGTACTGGACACAGTAGGTGTAATCGTTCCTGCTCCGACGTCGTGAACGGCGTCAAGAACAACCGGATGCACGGTGGAAAATGGAACTTTAGGCAGATAACTCGGGTGAGGATGCAGAATAGCTTTGGCCATCCCAGGGGCAAAAATTAAACAGGACGGCGAGGTCGAGAGCGCCTGTAAGTCTCCGATTCTCTTAAGAGAGGTGATTGCCATTAGAAAAACCATTTTAAAGGCCAGAAGCCTGACATGCGCTGACTCCATAGGTTCGAAAGGGGCGCTAACCAGACCCTCGAGCACTATCGCTAAGTCCCATGAAGGGACTGTCTGTCTAGAAGGAGGCATCAGCCGCCTCGCTCCACGAATAAAGCGGGCGACTAAAGGGTGTTTTCCCACAGAAACCCCATCAATCAGGGCATGGCAGGCCGAAATGGCGGCCACATAAACCCTCAGAGTACCGGGGCTTGTCCCTGAGGACAGTTTCTCTTGCAGAAACTCCAACACTGAAACAATCTGGCAGTGAATTGGGTCTGCATGGTGTGCCATGCACCATCTGTCAAAAACGCTCCATCTAAGGGCATAGCTCCTTCTAGTGGAGGGAGCCCTAGCACTTAGAATAGTCTGTACTACATCAGGTGGAAGCCCAGCACCTCTCAGCTGGTGCCCTTCAGGGGCCAGGCATGGAGGTTCCAGAGCTCGGGACGGGGATGAAACACTGTCCCCTGCGCCTGAGACAAAAGATCTCTCCTGACTGGGATCGCCCATGGCGGGTCGTCGAGAGGGATACTAGGTCCGAGAACCAGATTCTGGTTGGCCAACGGGGAGCTATCAATAAGAGGCGAGACCCCTGTTGACGGACCTTTGCCAGGACTCCCGGGAGCAGAGCTATCGGAGGAAATGCGTAAAGACGCAGTCTGGGCCACGTATGGGCCATAGCGTCCAGACCCAGGGGAGCTGGATGAGTCAGAGAGAAGTAGAGGGGACATTGTGCTGTCTCCTGCGTAGCAAAGAGGTCCACCTCTGCTTCGTAAAATCTTTCCCAGATTTGTTTGACTACTTCGGGGTGGAGTTTCCATTCCCCGTTTGTCACAGCTTGTCTGGACAGCAAGTCTGCTCCCATATTCATATGCCCCGGGATGTGAATCACTCTGAGGGACAGGAATTTGCCCTCTGCCCAGGGCAGGATCTGCTGGGCCAGTTTGTTCAGGTGGCGCGACCGAAGCCCGCCCTGGTGATTTATGTACGAGACTACTGAAGTGTTGTCCACCCGCACTAGGACATGGTAGCCTCGTAACTGCCGGAGGAAGTATTTCAGGGCCCAAAATACAGCCATTATTTCGAGGCAATTGATGTGCCAATCGAGAAGATGACCTCTCCAGATCCCTTGGGCTGGACGGCCATCTAAGACCGCACCCCAACCCGTGAGGGATGCATCTGTCGTTAGCATCTTGCGACGACAACACAGACCGAGAGTGGGACCTAAAGTCAGAAACCGAGGTCTGAACCACATAGAAAGGGTGTGAAGCCCCTGGCGGGTCACCCTTATATGCCTCTGGGGGTTGGCCCTTGGATGAAACCCCCTGGCTCTGAGCCACAATTGAAACGGTCTCATATGCAGGAGGCCCAGAGGTATCACTGTGGAAACTAGGGGTGTAACGATACGCGTACTCGTATTGAATCGTTCGGTACGAGGCTTTCGGTTCGGAACGCATTACAAACCGAACGGTTCGTTTGACTAATAATAAAAAAGATAAAATTGCTTAAATTGTGTGAAATATGATGTTCTCAGTGCGACTTCTCTCAACAAGGCAACCCAAACGACGTAAAAGGCAACGTGCTGTCTGCCACTCCCACCCACCCCCAAAGAAAAACACAATTGCACTTAACCGTTACTCCAGTCAGGCATATTAGCGCGTAGCAATATGGCTAGTAACGTGAATGCGATTACCAGACCAGAAATAGAAGATCCTCCAAAAATCAACAGGTCTGGTTTTTGGGACCACTTTGGTTTCCCTGTAAATTATGAGGGGAATGGCAAGAGAGTGGTGGATAAAAACACTATGGTATGTCGCATCTGCTACACGACAATAAGCTACATTAGCGGGAATACTTCAAACATGTCAGCTCATTTACGCCGACATCACCCCAGTGTGTCAATAGCTGGCAATCAACGAAAACAAGGAGAAACACGCACCCTACAGACTATCCCCGCAGCATTTATGCAGGCATTTCCAACTGATTCGAACAAAGCAAAACAAATCACTGCGGCGATTGGTACATTTACAGCCGCGGATATGAGACCCTACTCTGTAGTAGAAAACGTGGGTTTTAAAAACATGCTTCATGTAATTGAGCCCCGCTACACTATTCCTTTACGAGGCCATTTCAGCAACACTGTAATTCCTGCTTTGTACAAAAAACAAAAACCCAAATTGAGAATCAATTGGCCGAGGCACAAGCGGTTGCACTGACAACTAGTGATGGGTCGTTCATTAATGATTCGTTCTTTTTGAACGAATCTTTAAAATGACTCGGGAGTAACGAGTGTCTCAGCGAGTGATTCGTTCATTTTGTGTTGACCGCGCATGTGCAACATTGTACCAGAAACAGTAATGAAGTTCGTCTCTCGAGTCATCGGGTCCGAGTCCTTATACCGGAAAGAGAAATGATTAGTTCGTCTCTCGAGTCATCGGGTCCGAGTCCTTATACCGGAAAGAGAAATGATTAGTTCGTCTCTCGAGTCATCGGGTCCGAGTCCTTATACCGGAAAGAGAAATGATTAGTTCGTCTCTCGAGTCATCGGGTCCGAGTCCTTATACCGGAAAGAGAAATGATTAGTTCGTCTCTCGAGTCATCGGGTCCGAGTCCTTATACCGGAAAGAGAAATGATTAGTTCGTCTCTCGAGTCATCGGGTCCGAGTCCTTATACCGGAAAGAGAAATGATTAGTTCGTCTCTCGAGTCATCGGGTCCGAGTCCTTATACCAGAAAGAGAAATGATTAGTTCGTCTCTCGAGTCATCGGNGACGGCCTCTGTAGTTACATGACTGGCCAAGTAAAAAACACAAATGTGGGATAGACTTTAAAGTTTAAAAGTTTTATATTTTATTATGATTATACAATTCCTTTGTTCAGTTCATCTTTCTGGAAAAACCTAAAAATTGAGTAAAAACAGATATAAAAATTGTTCTTTACTTTGTATTTGTGTCTGTCTACAACAAAATTACATTTCATTTTTTTGTTTTATATGCTGCTGAGAAAACATCACAGACGATGGGTCAAGTATAGCTCATTGTTCAAAGTAAAAAAATCATACTTTATGATGTTAGTTTTAATAAATAAAAATGTGAAAAAAATCAAGGAAATTTTTCTGGCATTTCTTCCTTTCTGCTGTATCGAAAACGTACCGAACCGGGACACCACTGTGCCGTATCGAACCGAACCGTGAATTTTGTGAACCGTTACACCCCTAGTGGAAACCACCACCATGAGACTTAGAACTCTTTGAAAGTGATGATTTGTCACTTTCTGGCCTAGCCTGATGCTCCTCAGGGTGCTCTGGACAGATTCGACACGTGCAGGAGACAGTTGTGCCTGCATCGCGGTCGAGTCCCATATTATCCCCAAATACGTTGTATTTGGTGTAGGGGAGAGAACGCTCTTTGTGGCGTTGAGTCTTAACCCGAGAGCTTTGAGATGAGCTAGGATGACATCCCGATGTCGAAGCACTAGCTCCAGAGACTGAGCTAAAACCAGCCAGTCGTCTATGTAATTCAAAATGTGGATGCCCTGGAGCCAGAGCTGCATCCATGCATTTCGTGTATATTCGGGGTGACAAGGCAAGGCCGAATGGAAGAACCCGATACTGGTAGGCTTCGCCCCCGAAAGCGAACCTCAGGAATTTCCTGTGTTGTGGCAGGATCTCTATATGAAAGTATGCATCTTTCAGATCGATCTTCACGAACCAGTCGTGCAACTGAATGTGAGACACAATCATCCTGATTGTCAACATTTTGAACTTGTGCGTCTTTAGGTAGCGGTTTAATCCGCGAAGATCTAGGATCGGACGCAATCCCCCATCCCTTTTGAGAACTAGAAAATACCGGCTGTAGTAGCCTGATTCTCTGTCTGGTAGGGGAACATGTTCTATGGCCCATTTGACCAGCAGAGCTTGTAACTCTTGTGCCAACAGATGCGCTCGCTCCAGTTGCACGGACGTGATGACCATGCTGCTGGAATGCGGAGGGTGATATTCAAATTGAATCCTGTAGCCCTGGTCTACTGTTCTTTATACCCATGGAGAGATACCTGGCAGTAGTTTCCACGCTGCCAGCTTCTCTGAAAGGGGTATCAATGTTGGCACTTCGTCTCATTGGGGGGATGCCAGATGTCTGGCATCCTGAAATATGGCAGGAGACAACCGAACATCTAGCATTCTTTTTGAACACGCTAATCCCCGAAACGGAGATTGCAAAGCGGCCCTGTGAGGGTGCCGAAGAGGAGCCTCTAATTTCTCTTGGAATTTTATGCACCCCTCCTCGGGGGGGCACACCCCCACAGTCCCGGGCACACATGTCTCGGGATCTCTTCTCAGAAGAGATGAAGCGCCTCAGGTCCGGCACTCCCTGGGCGGCCTGAGGGGCGCGGTCGGCTGCTCCCCTGCCTCTGCGAGGGGGGGCGTGACTCGCCACACTCTCCCTGATGGCCTCGCGCCTCAGGAAGACCGGACCCACCCGAGACTGTGTGCCTGGTCGGGACTGGAGAACTGGTCCAGAGTGGGTGACCGACACTCCAGACGCTTGAGCAAAGCGGGGGAGATACCTCACAAAAGCCTCTTCGTGGCGTTTCGCCTCCTGGAACATGGTGAGCACGGTGTTGACCGCGTCACCAAACAGCCCAGAAGGTGAGATCGGGGCATCAAGGAGGAACGCCCGGTCCCTGTCCTTGATGCCCATGAGGTTCAACCACAGATGTCTCTCCGTGGTGACCAGTGCAGCCATAGAACGGCCGATGGCACGGGTAGTCTGCTTGGTATCACGGAGAGACAGGTCTGTTGCCCGGCATAGCTCTGCAAACGCCGTTTCATCAATCACCTTGCCAGTGCTCACATCATCCAGCAGGTCAGCCTGGTATGCCTGCAGAACCGCCATGGTGTGCAGGGCAGCACCAGCCTGACCCACTGCCTGAAAAGCCTTACCCACCAGCGCAGATGTAACTCTGCAAGGCTTGGTGGGGAGAGAAGGCTTTTTCAGGGACGACGACGTCCCGGGGGAGAGATAGCACGCCAACGTCTCTTCCACATGGGGCACCGTCGTATACCCCCGTGGTTTCGCGCCAACGATAGTCGAATAAATTGACGTCGATGGCACAAACACACGGTAGGAATGTGGCTTTTGCACACGAATGGGACAATTCGCCGTGTAAATCTTCAAAGAAGGGGAGGGCCCTATGCTGGGGCTCCTCCCCTCGGCCACCCAACAGGTATCTGTCGTCTAACTTTGAGCCCTTGGGGGCCTCTTGTTCCTGTGGCCAGTCGAGCTTGAGACGGTAGACTGCATTCGTCACTGCCCCTAGAAGCTCGTCGAGCGCATTTGGGGTCATGAGAGGAACGCCCAGAGGCGGCACTCTCTAACCCCGCTGAAACAAGGGATGCTTCGTCCTCTGCCCGATCCGAAGAGGTGCCGGGGCCCACTTCGGAAGCGGACGGTAGGACATAGCGGTTCGGTGAGTGCACGGGGGAAGCGGACGGATCCGTCTCCTGTACCTCGGTTAAATCGAACCGCGAACCCCGGGACGAGGGAGTGGCGGCTCGGCACTTTTTAAAGAAAGAAAGCTGAGCACGGAGAACACGCAAAACTTTGCACACACAAAGCAGTCCTTGAAGACAAAGAAACCTGATGACGCGTCCGTGTTCACGCGTATTTATAACCTGCAGGTGCTGGTGTAATTAGCCATGTCACCTGCCGAGGTTATTTAAAGCCAAAAAATGTTGGCGTGTCTGATACACGTGCTTCACAACCGGTCGAACAAAGACTGTTCTCCCATAGCGTTTGAAACGCAGCATCGAGTGTAGCTTTTGATAGGGAACTGTGACACTACATACTACATTAGATAAAGTACCTACTTTTTTACAATTAAATCAGTATGTTCTATATAGTATGTGTGGGTTCAAAAACATAAACACAACTTATAGAACATAGCATAAGTAGGTGAATTGGATGCAAAACAGTATTGGTTTCTACTAGGCGTTTCTACAAGACACGGTGACCAATATTCCGGACAGAACTCAATTTTGATGCAGAATGCATCACGAAATAAACTGCTACATTTTTAAAACATCTTGGTGTTATAAGCAGTTGTTTATACCACATATTTGGAGAGCGTTTGGTCGATGATTCGGGCTGAAGGGATGTCAAACAGCAGTTTAATGCTTCTGAACTCCTGTTTCACGGCCCTCCAGTGCTGCTGCAGTTCTGCTGTTGTCAGACACGAGGCGCTGAAACCCGGATCAGCATCTTCATCTGTCACAGTACATGACATTACCACAATGAGACACGGACAACACAAATGTCATAAACAAATAACACACTGGATATTTACATGTTTCCTGCTGTTGCTGTGAGGAATTCTCTGCATCTAATGTGCTGGTGTCAAGCGCTTCTGGTTGTTCCTCCATAACAATCTGAAAGTTTATCTGTGAGAGATTTAAACAAGTGTTTACAAACAACTTGAGACGTAAACAGACAGGATAATACTTAAAGTGACAGTTCACCCCAAAAAAAATAATTCTGTGATCATTTACGCATCCCCTTGTCGTTTCGAACCTGTGAGACTTTCTTTCCGCAGAACACAAAAGAAGATATTTTGAAGAATGTTGTAAATTGGCCCCCATTCACTTGCATTAGTTTTGTGTCCAAACAACAGAAGTGAATGTGCTGTTCGGTTACCAACTTTCTTCAAAATATCTTCTTTTGTGTTTTGCGGAAGAAAGTCATAAAGGTTTGAAATGGCAAGCAGGACAGGGTTTTTCCTGCATAGAGAAACTGGAGGCGGCCGCCTTCGTCAAATGTCATGCTGCCTCAGACACTCGCCAAAAGTGCTTTTAATTTCTCAAAGTCACTTTGGTTAAGCCACTTAAAGGTACGGTAGGCCTACGTGTGTGTACAAGATTATTGCCCCCGCCTCATTTTGAGCCAGGAAAAACCCTGAAAGATGACAGAATTTTCATTATTTGGGTGAATAATCACTTTAATCTGTAAAAGCAATTGATTCTTAAAAGAACGGCACTTTTTTAGCCTCACGTCTATTGATTAAGTTAGCGTAAAGAAACTTCCTGTTAACTTTCTAAGCTGCCACGGAGCTGAACTCTTTCTAAAAAATAAATAACATGTGACAAGGCCACACAGTCAGGGTTTAGGAAATAAAGTCTCAAGAAATTAATGTTGTTTTACAGTTATTTTTTATAGGTAAAGGAGAAAAGCCCATTTCCCCTTGAGCTATAAATAACTCTTTACACAGAAGTGTCCTCATGTGGCCAGAAGACTGATGAAGGTAACAGGATATAAAGACCGACAATCTCATGTCATTCAGGGTCACATCAGTTTCAACACAATAGAATGTGTGAAAATGAAAAGAATGCTGCCCTACCCGTGTAAAGACAATAATCCCAGATAAAGGCGAAGATGATGATATGAGAGGTTTGTTGGATCTGTAGAAGTGGTCGATTTCATGACAGTCATAATTCTGTGTTTGATGTTGGTTGAATCTTAACTTTGTTAATGGGGAACTGAAACCAGAAAGAGGGAGTTATCGACGTTTATTCTCTCAAATTATTTGTCCAGTAGATGGTGCTGTCCCGTAATATTACACCACAATGACAGACTGCACCAACCTGATTTATAAAATCGGCTCTCACTAAATCCTTGGTGTTTCGAGTCTGACGTCATCACGCAACCGTGTTTTTAGGCAATTTTAACAATTATGGGTAGTTTAGATGGTTAGAGTAAGGTTAGGGTTAGTGTAAAGGTTTCGTAAGACCTGAAACACCAAGGAATTAGTCAAAACCAACAAGCCACGCCCACGGATCTGACTCAAACACCAACGATTTAGTGAGAGCCTTATAAAATCTACTTATTTTGGTGGTTAAACTGTTTGAACCCATCTTACTTTTATGGTCTGATCTATATTAAGGTTAACTCTGATGAATGCATCCAATACATGCAAATACTTATGAAACTATGAAAAGTATTCATCAGAATGTAAAACAGCTGCCGACAGCAGTTTTATACATAATATGCAATATTCACATGATCTTGAATGTCCACTAAGGTTTTTTATGCATAAGACATGTAGCTCACGAGCATATAGAAACCCTTCGAGGTTAAATGACAGTTTTTGATCTCCTGAGCTGATATAAATGTCAGCCTAATGAGATATATTTCAGTGCATTATTGAATTCTGATGCTTTGATGTATTAACATACTGACACATGTAAAATATAGTGAAAGTGTACTGCTCAAAAGTACTGACAAGCAATTAACTAAAATGTACTTTAATGTCAGTTTTACATACACTTAAAAGTGAATTAAATGTATATCTTGAAAACCTTAATGCATAGGCTGCTTCAAACTCAACTCTGTTTCAAAGGCACAAGTGTTCTTATAAAAACACTAAACAACTGAAAGAAACTAGTTAAAAAGCCCAACTAAAGCAAACACTGATCACAATAACGGTAGTTTGCAACATTATTTGCAGGTAGGAATGTGATATTGATGCATTGTAATTAATGTTGATTGATGGCAACAATTGTGAGTAAGCCGTGCTTAATTATACTTGATCAGTAAGTATTTTTTAAATTAAAGACTTATAAAGCGGTACACTTTAACTATGATTTTAACACAATAGCAATTTTGAATGTACATATAAAGATGGATTGAAGTCCTACTTAAGTAGGTTAAAAAATCACTCAAAAATGCATTTAGATAGTCGAAAACACTTCATTTAATATTATATGTACAGTTTAAAAAAGTATATTAAAGTGCACTGTTTTCCACAAGGGAACATTGTGAAGTTCAAGGGAAATAAATTAACATATTGATTGATATTAGCTGATAGAAGGCATGTCAGCTGTATACTGTTCGTCTTTGTGAATGCTGAGTTAAAATGATCATGACACTGTATTCTGAATCTGTCTAGCCATTTCCACTGCCTAATTGTATGTAAAGCTGCTTTGCAATAATTCATAATTTTGAAAAGCGCTATATAAATAAAACTGAATGGAACTTTATTCATCGGAAAATGTCTTTCTCCTAAGTTTAATGTGTAATGTGTTTCCTTCTCTTTGTTTTCCACCCTCCGATCTCAGAGCCCAGTTAAAGCAATAGTTCACTGGAAAATGACCCCATAATTTACCCACAGTTGTGCCATACTGGATATATTTCACTTCCTTTCTTCAACCGAACACAATATTTTTATAAGGCCACGTTATCATCTATGTGGGGGTTAACATATTAAAGCCCTAAAAAGCACATAATAGATCATTAAAATAATTATCTAAATGACTCCAGTGAGTTAATAAATGTCTTCTGATGTTAAACGATACTTTGTGAAAAAAAATATATATTTTGAACTTATTTAGCAATTATTTCAAATATCTTTGGTTCTTGCATGTGTTATGACTAAACATATCATAAAATGCACGAAACTAACTAAATTAAATAAATTGATTTATATTGTCATGTTATAAAGTTAAAGAAATCATTTGAGTACAAGTAGTGTTATATTTATAAACCTTAATAAAAACATTTCCAAATGAAATGCATCTGTATAAAATGTAACAATAAATATTGCTCGATATCAGCTTTACACAAGCACACCAGCCCTGGTTTTATAAAATTTCCTGAAACTTGGGTATTTAAACGTGTATTTAATTTAATTTATTAAATTAAAAAAACTCTTTTTTTAATTTTTTTTTTAAATCTTTTGATTTTAACTGATTTTGCAGACACAAGTTGAAACACGCAGGACAATATGCAAATAAGAGCTATCACCTGAAATAATACATGAGACTTTCTAAAGAAACACAATTCAGAAAGAACCCAAAGAAGGAAGTGGAAATATGAAAATTGCTTTTGTTTCAAAAGAAGTAAACAAATGAAGAGAGGTGCTGAAGGGCAGAAACAATATAATAACATACATACAGAGAAACAGCAGATTCAGGAGAGAAGCTCCACAAGTAAGAACAATTTACATTCTCATTAAAATTGAAATGATATGAGACGACACTGTTTTATGAGGATTGTGGATTCACATTTAAAATTTCTAATGAAGCTTTGTAAAGAATTGGTATAGAGTTACAGAAGAGATGTGAAAATGTTGAATTATAGCTTCAGTGACATTTACGAAACAGACACTTAACAAACTTTGATGTCAAATTCACAGATGTATTTTCAACAAAAGTTTAGAAATCTATGCTTACTCCTAACTGTGTTGATATCATATAGAGCAGGAGCAGTGGCTATGGAGCCAGAAATATGACAAAACAATCTGAATTTGAATTTTGTAAATCTGAATTTTAGATAAGTGTAATTGCACAAAATTGAATATTTCCTGACATTCAATATAGTTCTGAATTTGAATTTTGTAAATCTGAATTTTAGATAAGTGTAATTGCACAAAATTGAATATTTCCTGACATTCAATATAGTTCTGAATTTGATTTTTTATATTTTAATATGAATATTTAATATTAAATTTCTTAAATTGAATATAGAACAATTCAAAACGCAGAAATTCACATTCAAATTCAGATTCAAATTCAAAACGCAGAAATTCAGATTCAAATTCAGATTCAAATTCAAAACACAGAAGTTCAGATTCAAATTCAGATTCAAATTCAAAACGCAGAAATTCATATTCAAATTCAGATTCAGATTCAGATTCAGATTCAGATTCAAATTCAGAAATGGTTCAGTGGGTAAGGTTAGCTTCCGGGTTCGACAGGGAAGAGTAGAAGATCTGGGAAAAGTCAAACGGAGCACTTTGGCCACAATCAGGGCTCTAGACTAACTTTTTGCACTGGTTGCACTGGTAAAACTAACTTTTTTTCTTAGTTAGGTGCACCCAAATTTTCGACCGCATCGCATTTAACACCGCAGTTTTACAAGTTCACTTTTTTTTAAAATCGCTGTCCATAAAGGCAATATTGACTTGTAAATGATTAACTAACAATCCTTTTTATTGCAATGTAAGAAGTTCCACTCTCCAAAACAGCATGTTTGGAGTTTGATTGGATAACAAGAACAAATAACTGGCCACTGTGGCCAAAGCGCTCCATTTGACTTTTCCCAGATCTTCTACTCTTCCCTGTCGAACCCGGAAACTAACCTTACCCACTGAACCATTTCTGAATTTGAATTTGAATCTGAATTTGAATCTGAATCTGAATTTCTGCGTTTTGAATTTGAATTTCTGCATTTTGAATTTGAATATGAATTTCTGCGTTTTGAATTGTTCTATATTCAATTTAAGAAATGTAATATTAAATATTCATATTAAAATATTAAAAATCAAATTCAGAACTATATTGAATGTCAGGAAATATTCAATTTTGTGCAATTACACTTATCTAAAATTCAGATTAACAAAATTCAAATTCAGATTGTTTTGTCATATTTCTGGCTCCATAAGTGGCGGAGCCAGACAATTTTCATAGGGGTGGCCAGACTGAGACCATAGCTCACACAGAGGTAGCACAGAAACTGATATCATCTTTTTTTTCCCTATGTGGCAAGTCACTGTGGATCTAGTAGTGTTTCTTAGTCACTCACTCATTTACTTAAACAGGCAGTGATTGCCATGTAGAATTACATCATGAAGATCCACATAAGCTTTTTAATGTATTACTAAAGATTAAAAAAAAGATCTGAAACAGTGTGGCATTGCAGAAGGTGGTGTCTTTTTAATTGGTGATAAAGCTCACACCATAATAACAATTTACACGACATAAGAATATACCAAATGCACTTGTAACCCACCATAAAAATGTGGTTTATTTTAATATACACATGTAGGAACATGGAAATTAGTTGCAATGGACAAAAGATAATAAATATGACATTTCATGTTGTATAAATAAGTTAAAATGTATTTCATTTAACTGATCATTATGTGACGCTTCCCCTTTAAGAAAAAACACATGTGCACAGTGCGTGTGCAGCAGTAGCGCGCAGCTCAGCACAGAAACGGAGGGAGACATTCGAAACCGAGTGATTATTGTTGAACTTGTTAAAAGTTGATTTAAAGCTTCTAATACGGATTAATGCTTACCTGTCTGCATTCTTACGTGAATGACCTTGTTTTGAGCGAATGACATCTATTTGGTGAGTTTTCTAACTTGATAATTGTATATGTTGTTTATCGCTGAAGTCCGCCATCACATGGCGAGCTGTGTAAATATGCATTGTTTAACAGTTTATATAAATGGAATATATGTGTTTAGTGT
>NW_026634438.1:0-59215 GCF_024868665.1 Triplophysa rosa
GCATTCTGAAACCTTTTGAACAATTCCATCTCTACACGCGCATACGAGATATTGGTCCCAGCACAGAGCTCGCAAGTATCCAGATTCTATAGCATAGATATCTGCGTTAAAGTTTGTACCTCTTTGTTAAAGATGATTTTTATTGGTGTTCAGAAATCGCTGCCATGCCCTCTCACTCTCTCTCTCTCTCACTCCTTTATCTCTCTTCTCTCGCACTCCCTAGCACATGTCTTGTTTCATGTTTTGTTTGTGTTTATGCGATCGTCATGTTTATTTTACCATGTAGAGTAGAGTTTAATAAACAACCATATATATTCCATCACTCTGTGAGGGGTTTAGCGTCAGACAGCTCATATAATCGATAATTACAATGTTTGATTATGTACGTGTAGGGATGTAACGATTCACTCAGCTCATGATGTGATGCGATTCAAGATTCTGATCTCACGATGCGATTTATTCACGATTTACTCACAATTTATTTTTACAAAATGAGTTGAAACAAAATTAGAAATGAACAACTTCCCTGGCATTCTTTCTTAAATGCTTTACGTTTCTTTGTATATAAAATAATGTTTTATTTCAAATAACAAAAGTAAACTGCAATTTTATAACAAATTAATAATAGAAAAAGTCTCTTTAATATAAATAAACTAATACTGTCTGAGCTTTTCTTGGATTTTTTGCATTTAAGAAATATCAGCATTCCACGTTTAGATTTGCAGTGAAAATAGCGGCCCCTGCTGTTCAAAGAAATGTATTGCGATTCAGTTCAACCTCAACGATTGAATCGTCACTCATTATAACGGATTTTCAACCGGCTCACGGTGAATCGTTACATCCCTACATACCTTTGCTCTAAATCCTGTTTGGTAACAGTCACGTTACTTATGGCCATGAGATAATGTAAAGTATATAATATCATTGAGGCATTCGCTGGACGAATGCATACAAGTATTGTTATGCTTTATATTACTAATCAGAGACCGTAAAATATGTATATTTGATCACGATTATTATACGTATTTTCCTTTGAGCTAAACTAATTCCTTGACTGAAATTGATGTTTTAAATAACTCATTTCATGGATATGATCTTGAAAGATCTGGTGGAGAACCATATTTGGTGAGCTTTGCTCATCAATATAATAACGTTAGCTAAAACCGCTACATAATTGGTGGAGGGAATGCGGGCGCAGTTTTAAAACTCTGTTTTGTAGCAGAACTCAGTGACTATTCATGTGTGTTTTATGGATGTTTATTGAAACCGAATACTCTCTTTAAATGGCACTTTATGTATGAATGAAGGTGGACCACACTGTCAGGGTTCTGGTAGACGGAGAGCACACCAC
Organism: Triplophysa rosa; assembly: GCF_024868665.1. Taxonomy (NCBI): domain Eukaryota; kingdom Metazoa; phylum Chordata; class Actinopteri; order Cypriniformes; family Nemacheilidae; genus Triplophysa; species Triplophysa rosa. The sequence continues at coordinate 1,352 of NW_026634438.1, forward strand.
GGAGGTAGATAAGAAAAAGGAGTTTATTTCAAAAACAGGAATATCCAAAAACAGGTAAGTATTTCAAAAACAGGAATATCCAAAAACAGGTAAGTATTTCAAAAACAGGAATATCCAAAAACGTAAGTATTTCAAAAACAGGAATATCCAAAAACAGGTAAGTATTTCAAAAACAGGAATATCCAAAAACAGGTAAGTATTTCAAAAACAGGAATATCCAAAAACAGGTAAGTATTTCAAAAACAGGATATCCAAAAACAGGTAAGTATTTCAAAAACAGGAATATCCAAAAACAGGTAAGTATTTCAAAAACAAGGTAAGTATACTTATCGGGGTAAAGAATTGCAGTGAAGACAACAAGACTGAACAGGGAAGAACAAAAAGGTGCAAACTTAAATAGAATCCTGATGATGTGATGCAGGTGTGGACTAATCAAAAATGGTGGATGTGCGGTGCATGCTGGGAAACTGAGTTCAGAACTCCGGGGAGAGGGAACGGGTGAAGCGAGCTGGCGGTGACGACATGGGGGGCTGGCCGGTGGTGCTGAAACCGTTACAGTACCCCCTCCTCCATGGTCCGCTCCAGCGGACCACCAGGGTGACGGGGTCGACCTCGAAGTCGAGGACCCAGACGTTCAGGATGGGTTTGGTGGAACTCTCGTAGGAGTGCTTGGTCTAGAATGTCAATCCGTGGTACCCAGGATTGTTCTTCAGGTCCGTAGCCCTCCCAGTTGATTAGGTACTCGAGGTGACCTCCCCGTCTCCTGGAGTCCATGATCTCCTCTACCCTGAAGATCTGTTGGGCGGCGTCCAGAGGTGGTGGAGGAGGAGGCAGATCTGTGTTACAGCAGGGTCTGTAGAGGAAACAGAAACAGGAGTAATAAAGGGTTTGAGAAGGGAAACGTGAAAGAGGGGGAGATCCGGTAGTGTTTGGGCAGCTGGAGGCGGAAGGTGACGGGATTGATCTGTCGAGTGATGAGGAATGGTCCGATGTATTTGGGACTCAGCTTCCGGCAGGGTTGTCGCAGGCGTAAGTCCTTGTGGACAACCAGACCCGTTGCCTGGAGCATACTGTGGGTTTGGGGATCTTCGGGCATCCGCATGGAGCTTCTGCCTGCGGATAGCCTGCTGGAGGTGGTGGTGAGCTGAGTCCCAGACCCTCTCGCTCTCCCGAAACCAGTGATCGACAGCTGGCACCGATGAGGGTTCTCCAGACCAGGGGAAACAGAGGGAGGTTGATATCCTAGGATACACTGAAACGGGGTGAGACCGGTTGAGGTCTGTCGAAGGGAGTTTTGGGCGTACTCCGCCCAGGGTAGGAAACGAGTGCCAGCTGTGTTGGTGAGTATGGCAGTATGATCTCAGGTACCTCCCGATGTCCTGTATCTTCCGCTCAGCCTGGCCGTTGCCTGAGGGTGATATCCGGAGGTCAAGCTCACCGAGATGTTCAGTATTCCGAAGAAGGCCTTCCAGACCCGGGAGATGAATTGGGGACCCCTGTCTGACACAACGTCTTCAGGAAGCCCGTAATTGCGAAACACATGGGTAAACAGGGCCTCAGCCGTCTCTAGTGCAGTGGGGAGCTGAGTGAGGGGAATCAAGTTGCATGCTTTGGAGAACCTATCCACTGCCACCAGGATACAGGTGAATGTGTCAGACAGGGGCAGGTCAGGTGATAAAGTCCACTGCGAGGTGAGACCACGGTCGTTGGGGTATGGGCAATGGGAGTAGTTTTCCCTCCGGCAGGCGACGTGGTGTCTTTGCGATGGCGCAGACTGAGCATCCTTTGACGAATCGGGCGATGTCTGAGTCATCCCAGGCCATCAGTATCGGGCGGAGATGAGCGAGAGGGTGCGCTGTCTGCCTGGGTGTCCTGATCCCGGAACAGAATGAGCAGAGTCCACGAGGGTAGTGCGGAGCTCGGATGGCACAAAGATCCTACCCTTGGGACCTCCCGGCGGAGTAGGGTGTTGGAGTTCAGCGATGTCCCGGTCGAGGGCCCACTGGATGGGGCAGACGAACAGGGCTGGAGGAAGCACTGGTTCAGGTTCGGTTAAATCTGGGGTGACGTAGTGTTGTCTGGAGAGAGCATCAGCTTTGCCATTTTGCGATCCAGGTCGGTAAGTCACTTTGAAGTCGAACCGTGAGAAGAAGAGTGCCCAACGGGCCTGACGAGAATTCAGCCTCCGGGCCTCTTTGAGGTACTCCAGGTTACGGTGATCGGTGATCATCGGTGAAGGGATAGTTCGCGCCCTCTCAGCCAGTGTCGCCATTCTTCCAGAGCCAGTTTGATGGCTAGGAGCTCTTTATTCCCGATGTCGTAGTTTAACTCCGCCGGGGATAGCTTGCGGGAGAAGTAGGCACATGGATGGAGTCTAGGAGGCTTCCCCTGCCGCTGAGAGAGCACCGCTCCTACCCCGGTCGAAGAGGCATCCACTTCCACGAGAAAAGGCAGGTCTGGGTCGGGTAGAAGTAGGGTAGGAGCAGTACAGAAGGCTTGCTTCATCTGGTCAAAAGCTTTGAGAGCTTCGGGATTCCAGGACAGGGATCTCGAGCCTTTTCCAGTCATGGCGGTGAGGGGAGCTGCAATAGAGCTGAATCCAGCGATGAAGCGCCGGTAGAAATTAGCAAATCCTAAAAACCGCTGCATCTCCCTCACCGTATGGGGTTGTGGCCAGTTCTGGACCGCCTCCACCTTCCCCTGATCCATGGTAACTTGGTTGAAAGAGATGATATAACCCAGAAATTGTATGGTGGATTGGTGAAACTGGCATTTCTCGAGTTTCAGGTATAATTTATGTTGACGTAAGCGTTGGAGGACGATGGAGACATGGGTAACGTGAGCGGGTCGAGAGCGGGAGTAAATAAGTATATCGTCGAGGTAAATTATAACGAATTTCCCCAGCAGGTCCCGGAAGATCTCATTCATAAAGCTCTGGAACACTGCTGGGGCGTTCACCAAGCCGAAGGGCATGACCTTATATTCGTATGACCGTTGGGAGTCACAAAGGCCGTTTTCCATTTGTCACCTGGGCGAATCCGAATCAGGTTGTAGGCGCTTCTTAGATCCAGCTATCTTATTGTGATGGGCACCATTTTAGAGAAGCATGTTACATTTGTGAATTTATACGCCCCTAATTTTGATGACCCTCAGTTTTTTCGATCTGTTTTTAATATTATTCCCGATATCGACTCCACTCACTTGATTGTTGGAGGGGGTTTCAATTGTATATTGGACCCTTTTATGGATAGGCATTCTCCTAGTCCTCCCAAAACCTCTAACTCAACTATGGTTTTAAATAATCTCATGCAGTCATTGAATATTCTTGATATCTGGAGACTGCACCACCCTACTGACAAGGACTACTCGTTTTTCTCAAATGTTCATAATTCGTATACAAGGATTGACTTCTTTCTAACGGACTTCAAATTAACCTCTGAGATCGTATCCTCCAAATACCACAATATTTTAATATCAGATCACTCCCCGGTGTCGATTTCAGTGGATTTTGGGTTGGAAAGACCCCCTTATGCGTGGCGCTTTAACCCTATTTTGCTGAATGAGCACAATTTCAAAGAAATGTGTTCCACCAATATTGCTGAATTTCTTTCGTTAAATGATAAGGGAGATGTATCAGACTCAACCTTATGGGAAGCTCTTAAGGCAGTCACTAGAGGTCAAGTTATAGCTCACCAGGTAAAATTGAAGAAGCAGAGGGGCAAAAGGCTATCAGAAATAGAGACAGAGTTAACAGTATTAGAAAATCAGTTTAAACGTACATCATCTAGGGTGACACTGGCTAATATTATGAAGCTCAAATATGAATATAATACTCTTCTATCTACACAAATTAGCACTCTGTTATTAAAGATAAAACAGAAACAATTTGAGCTAGGTGACAAACCCAACCGACTGTTAGCCCGTCAACTTAGATGTACACAAGCCAGTAGAGCTATAAATACCATGTTTGAATTGTTCCATAGAACCTCTAACACAACACTTAAAGATGTCCTGGGAGGAAGACTTGGGTATAGATATCCCAGATGATTCCTGGGCTGAGGCCCTCCAAGGTATTAGGACTTGTTCTATTAGTTCTAACTTTCAACTAATCCAATACAAAGTTGTACATAGGTTACATTATTCCTGTACCAAATTACATTCTATATACCCCTCGGTATCACCTCTATGTATTAAATGTAAGTCCAAGGAGGGCACACTGGCACATCTGTTCTGGACATGTCCAAAAATATGTAAATTCTGGTCTGATATCTTCTGCTTTTATGCCAAGATACTCAAGACTAATCTTCCTTATGACCCTCTGGTCGCTATACTGGGTTGGGCCCCTACCTTGGAAGCCTATAACCTTAATCAAATTCAGACGATACAATATGGGATGATAATTGCAAAGAAGGCAATTTTGTTGATGTGGAATAAAGAGACGTGTACCCAAGTTTGAGATGTGGCTCACAGAATTTAGTAGTATGTTACACATGGAAAAGATCAGATATGAAATTGCTGGTAAACCGAGAAAATTCTTACAGATTTGGAATTCTTTCTTTGAATATTTGAAGGGTGATCAATGATCATTGAATTTAACGGTCTGGTCAAATGCTTTAAGAATGGTATTACTGTGGATTATATATCGGGCAATGTACAATTAGTTAATCTTTCCTCTCTTTATGTTTGGATGATTTTTGACATAGGTGTTTTATTTTGAAGTTATGTACAGTATATCTGTCTATTAAACATATGTATGTATCCATATTGTTTCTTTATGTACGTATGACTACTCCCATACATATGTGTATATGGGTGCGTATTATTGCTGTAGATTGCATATCTTTGATACTCACAATTTATTTGTTGTTTATTTGCTGGCATGGGGTGGGGGGGTTGTTTTGAAAATTTGGAAAACTTTAAATAAAGTATTTAAAAAAAAAAAACTGGATGAGTAACAACTTTTTATTACTGAACTCGGACAAAACGGAAGTGTTACTTATTGGACCGAAAACTGCTATAAGTAACAACCAAGAATACTGTTTAACTATTGACGGATGTTCCATAAAACCCTCGTCGTCAGCAAAGAATCTTGGCGTTCTATTCGATAGTAATCTGTCATTTGAGAGCCACGTCGCCAACACCTGTAAAATTGCGTTTTTCCATTTTAAGAATATATCTAAACTACGTCATATGCTGTCAATTCAGATGCAGAGAAGTTAATTCATGCATTCATGACATCAAGACTAGATTACTGTAATGCACTGTTAGGTGGTTGCCCTGCAGGCTTATTACAAAAACTCCAATTGGTCCAAAACGCGGCAGCTCGAGTTCTTACACGTACAAAAAAGTATGAACATATTAGCCCGGTTCTGTCAACCTTGCACTGGTTACCTATAAAGCATCGCGTTAACTTTAAAATCTTGCTTATTACCTATAAAGCCTTACATGGTTTAGCTCCTCAGTACTTGAATGAACTCCTTTTGTATTACAGTCCTTCACGTGCATTACGCTCTCAGGCGTCCTGTCAGTTGGTAATACCTAGAATTTCAAAATCAAGTGCAGGTGGTAGATCCTTTTCCTATCTAGCGCCTAAACTTTGGAATAGTCTTCCCTGCACTGTCCGGGAGGCAGACACACTCTGTCAGTTTAAATCTAGACTAAAGACGCATCTTTTTAATCTTGCATACACTACTCTTCCATAATATAAATCTTCAGAGGGTTTAGGCTGCATTAGTTAGATCAACCGGAACCAAAAACACAACTGATGTACTTGTTGCATCAAAGAGTACAGAACAGTACTCTACTCTCAGCCAGTCTTGTCTCATTGTTCCAAGGTTACCACAGCGAGCAGGATGCAGTTCATGGCCTGACCTGATGGTAGAGCGGAGAATGGGAAGTGGGGACCTGACAAGAGCTGAGATGATAGAGCTGGATAAAGAAGGACGCGGTCTCTTGACATGTCTTCACCACAAAACTTCAAATGCTATTAGATTATTAATGATAATCTTAAACTATAATTTATTTTATTATTAAGTTTATTTATTTTATTTAGCCTTGTTGTGCAAGCTCTCTGGAGCTTGTGCAGAGGCAGCAGCTTTTGCCAGAGGGGAACTGGAATCCCCTGGTTGGGCCTGGGTTCTCCTGAGGTTTTTTTTCTCGATTAGAGTTTTGGGTTCCTCGCCACCGTTTGCATACTGTTTTTGCACTATCTGCCTGACCGGGGGGGCTGCTTTAGAATTTTAAAGTTTTACTTAATTAATATTGCATATAGGAATTTATAGTCTGTTATATTTGACCTGTGCTTCTCTCTCCTTTATCCTAAATGTGTGCTCTCACGAGCTTGTTGTGCGTACTGTGTGTACGTGTGTGTGTCGCATCGTGTGTGTGTGTGTCTACTGTGTCTAGTGTGCGTTTGTGTGTGTAGTACTGTGTTCTGTGTCACCTTTTTCTTGTTTTTGCAGGTACAACTTTGATTGTTTTGCTTAGTAGTCAATAGTGTCTCATGTACAGCTGCTTTGTAACAATGAAAATTGTAAAAAGCGCTATATAAATAAAGTTGAGTTTGTTAAAACTTTGTGAGTCATTCATGAGTCTGCATAGAATATGACTTGGAAAGCCCTGAGTAGACCCAATCAGCTGGATTCCTGAGGCAATCGGAAAAAAGCGATAAATCTGTGACAATATACCCATGAAGAGTCTGTAGCTTAATCGCACTCTGCCACTGCACTTTCTAGTGACTGACGCTAAAACCAAAAAGCGTACATTTCCCCGCTCTCCCCTATCTAAAATAATCCACACAGAGTAATTGTGATACAGAAAAGATAAAATTTACAGCACAATAGAAAAAAATATGTGTTTACAGCTGACTGAATTATTTTTTAAATGACTTTCATATTGTATGTTCTATACAGGTCGAACTGAAACATGACAAGTAATGCAGTTTTTGTAATGCCATTGATTGTTAGCATTTTGACAGTCTATGCGTTATGATTGACATATGTTCCGTGGAATTAGAAAACGTCTCGGTTACGTTGTAACCTCGGTTCCCTGATGGAGGGAACGAGACGTTGTGTCGAACCGACAGATGGGGTTCGTCCCTGAGAACCAATCGTTTCCGACTACTTAGAAAAGGCCAATGAAAATTGGCAAATGAAATTTGCATGCCGGACTCCGCCCCGGACATCCGGGTATAGAAAGGGAGACGAGCGTGCATCATTCATTCACCTTAGTTCTGAGGAGCCTGAGACCTCTCACGACTGCTGCAGAGGACAGCACGTGTTGTGGCAAGAGGACACAACTCTCGTTCCCTCCATCAGGGAACCGAGGTTACAAACGTAACCGAGACGTTCCCTTTCTGTCGGTCTCTCGACGTTGTGGTCGAACCGACAGATGGGGTTCCAATGGAAAACGCCATAACACTGTGCCCTGTCACAATCTCAACGAAGCGACGGTGACTGGCCTGGCGTGTCAGCCGTGAACGCTACCGCGAAATTGTAACCTACCAGTGGGTAGGTAGGGGGTCCCAGAGTTTCTTGAAAGGTGGGAAGGCCCCTACCTTCGGCCTCACAGGCGGCGGCCTTGTTTCTCTAACAGCGAGAAGCCGCCCGGAACCGTAAGGCACTGGGTAAGCGCTACTTCCTCAAGTGGGGGATGCGCTACAGAGACCACTTCCTACCGCAGGGAGGAGAATAGTGGAGATACCAACATGGTCTCACCGATGGGGAAGAACTCATGGGAAGAAAGTGCGGCTGAAGAGAAAACCGCGAGATGGAGGTCCACCTGGGGAGGTCATGGGTTACCAAGGTGGGAACCAGCATGAGGATACATCAGACGGAACCGCCCTACTGGGGAGTTGCTACGTCTGGTAGCACTAGGTCCGGTTAGAGCTATGCTGCGAATAACTCAGGTGATACCCGGCCTAAGGGGCAGGGCTGCTCTGCCCAGCCCGCCCCAGGGGGTGCTTGCTTAGTGATGGATGGAGTGCCTGTTCTTCGCCCAGTGGGGAAAGAATGGAGGCTAAATCGGTATACTGACCCACTCGAGAGAGGGGGAAAAAACCGAACAGGCGTACACCCTACCAGTTGCCGGTCCTACATGTGCCCATGCAGGACGCGGGCTGACACCGGCTCTACGCGGAGGTTGTAAAACCTCGCGAAGGTGTTGGGTGTAGCCCAAACCGCAGCTCTGCAAATGTCTGCGAGAGAGGCCCCCCGTGCCAAGGTCCAAGAGGAGGCAACACCCCGGGTGGAGTGGGCCCTCACTCCTAGGGGGCACGGGCGATTTAGGGATTGGTAAGCTGTCTTGAGAGCGTCCACAATCCAGTGGGCCAACCTCTGCTTGGAGACAGCTCTCCCCTGTTGCTGACCTCCGAAACAGACAAAGAGCTGATCCGAGCTCCTGAAACTCTGAGTGCGGTCTAAGTAGAGGCGCAGCGCGCGTACTGGACACAACACGGACGGGGTTGGGTATTCCTCCCCAGTGGGGAGCGCCTGTAAGTTCACCACCTGGTCCCGAAAGGGAGCGGTGGGAACCTTGGGCACGTAGCCGGGCCGAGGTCTCAGGATAACGTAAGAATCCCTGGGTCCGAATTCTTGGCAGTCAGGGGACATGGAGAAAGCCTGTAGATCCCCTACCCTCTTGATGGAGGCGAGCGCCAAAAGGATAACCGTCTTCATCGAAAGATGAGGAAGAGAGGCATCCCCTAGGGGCTCGAAGGGGGGCCTGGCGAGACCTGTCAGGGCTACATCCAGGTCCCTAGAGGGTATGGAGTACGGACGAGGCGGGTTACGCCTCCTCGCACCCCTTAGGAATCTAATGACCAGGTCGTGCTGCCCTAGAGACTTTCCAGCAACTGAGTTGTGATGAGCAGCAATGGCGGCTACATACACTTTCAGTGTGGAGGGGGAGAGGTTAGTCTCGAGTCTCTCTTGTAGGAAGGACAGCACGGACCCAATCGCACAACTCCGTGGGTCTTCTCCTCGAGAAGCACACCAGGTCGAGAAGAGGCGCCACTTGTAGGCGTACAGTCGCCTAGTGGCAGGTGCCCTAGCCTGAGAAATGGTAGCTACCACCGCTCGGGGCAGACCACTCAGGATCTCCTCGTCCCGTCCAGGGGCCAGACATGGAGGTTCCAGAGGTCTGGCCTGGGATGCCATAACGTGCCCTTCCCCTGGGAAAGCAGGTCCTTCGTCAGGGGAATCGGCCAGGGGGGAGCTGTCGTCAAGAGCATTAGCTCCGAGAACCAAGTCCGGTTGGGCCAGTGTGGCGCAACGAGTAACACTTGCTGCTCCTCTTCCCTGACCTTGCACAGGGTCTGTGCAATGAGGCTCACTGGGGGGAAGGCGTACTTCCGCTTGTCCCGCGGCCAGCTGTGCGCTAGGGCATCCGTGCCGAGGGGTCCCTCGGTCAGAGAGTACCAAAGCGGGCAATGGGTGGTTTCGAGGGAGGCAAACAGGTCCACCTGGGCCTGCCCGAACTGCACCCAAATGAGCTGGACTGCGCGGGGGTGGAGTCGCCACTCTCCGCGAGGCGTAGACTGACGAGAGAGCGCGTCGGCTGTCTGGTTCAGGTCGCCTGGGATATACGTGGCACGCAGGGAGCGGATCACCTGCTGACTCCACCGGAGGAGGCGTCGGGCAAGTCGTGTTAACTGCAGTGAGCGAACGCCACCCTGACGATTGATATACGCTACTGCAGTAGTGCTGTCCGACCGGACCAGCACGTGCTTGCCCTGCACGAGAGGCTGCAGCCTCTTCAGTGCAAGTAGCACAGCCCACAACTCTAGGCAATTGATATGCCAGCGCAGGCGGGGGCCCGTCCAAAGCCCCGACACTGCGTGCCCGTTGCACACTGCACCCCAACCCTGCAGGGAGGCGTCTGTTGTCACCACGACATGCCTCGTAACCTGCCCTAGGGGTACCCCTGCCCGAAGGAAGGCCATGGAAGACCACGGGGTTAGGGTGCGTCGGCAGCGAGGCGTAATCACCATCTGCCTGCTGCCGGTGTGCCACGCTCCCCAAGGAACTCGACTCAGGAGCCAGTGTTGAAGCGGCCTCATGTGCATCAACCCGAGGGGTATCACCGCCGCTGAGGATGCCATGTGTCCCAGGAGCCTCTGAAGTAGTTTCAGGGGAACCGCCGACTGCGTGAAATGATCCAGGCAGTTCAACACCGACTGGGCGCGTACTGTGGACAGCCGCGCTGTCATGGTAACAGAGTTGAGTTCCATACCAAGATAGAGGATGCTCTGCACAGGGGAGAGCATGCTCTTCTCTCGGTTGACCTGTAGTCCCAATCGATCTAGGTGCCGGAGCACTAGGTCCCTGTGTGCACACAACAGATCTCGCGAGTGAGCCAAGATAAGCCAGTCGTCGAGATAGTTGAGTACCCGCACCCCTTTCTCCCTGAGGGGAGAGAGGGCGGCCTCCACGATCTTCGTAAAGACGCGTGGAGACAGAGACAGACCGAAGGGGAGGACTCTGTACTGATATGCCCGACCCTCGAAAGCAAACCGTAGGAACGGGCGATGACGATGGAGAATCGAGACATTAAAGTAAGCGTCCTTCAGGTCGATTGCCATGAACCAATCCTGACATCTGACGGATGCCAGGATGCGCTTCTGCGTGAGCATCCTGAACAGCAGCTTGTGCAGGTGTCTGTTCAGGGTACGCAGATCTAGGATGGGGCGCACCCCCCCGCCTTTTTTACGGACGATGAAGTAAGGGCTGGAAAACCCCTTGGACATCTCGGCTAAGGGGACAAACTCAATCGCATCCTTCGCCAGAAGGGTGGCGACCTCGCTCCGTAGTACAGGAGCATCCCGGCCTCTGACCGAGGTGACGAGGATGCCCCGAAACTTGGGCGGGTTTCTGGCGAACTGGATCACGTAGCCGAGACGGATTGTCCTTCTCATCCACCGTGACGGTGTGGGAAGCTCGAGCCAAGCTCCCAGGGACCGTGACAGGGGGACTAAGGGAACAATCTGCTTCATCAACCCCCCCGGGGGGTGGTTCGATGGCTGGCAGTGCGGGTCTCTCGCCGGGGAGCCCCAAGGAAGAAGACTGACTCTGCTGGTTTGCCTGCCTGGCGATGTAGGTCCCCGCACCGTCGATTTGAGAGTGCTGAGGGCTGCAAAATACATTCGATGTTGCGCCTCGCCAAGACGCAACGTCGGGTGGCCTAACACCGTCTGACAGAGGGTGAGAGCGGCTGTGAAGAACACCCAGGGAGATAGGAAACTCTTTTAGTGAAAAAGTGGGCGCTAGGCCCCCGTGGGCTAGCTGATGTTGGAACGGGGCAGGAACCATCCCGGATCGACCGTCCAACGATGTCATGGCTGGATACGGGCCCGATGGTATTAACCTCCCTGGGGTCTTCCCGTCAGGAACGCTTCTTCCTAGAAGGTTGTTGACGGGGTGGTGGTCTCACCTTCGACGCCCTCTTCCGGGGTGCCGCCTGGGTAGGGAGCGCTGGAACCGGAGCTGGCTTCGAAGGGGGCCGGGGCTGCTGGGAAGCAGAGGCCGCACGGGAACTCGAAGGCCTACGGGCGGCCGAGTCTCGGCGGGGAAGAATATGGCTAATCGCCTCCGTCTGCTTCTTCACCGTCGAGAACTGCTGAGTGAAGTCCTCGACAGTGTCACCAAACAGCCCACTCTGCGCAATGGGCGCGTCGAGAAAGCGGACTTTCTCGGCGTCGCTCATCTGTGCAAGGTTGAGCCAGAGATGCCTCTCCTGGACCACCATGGTGGACATCGCCCGACCCAGGGCCCGCGCGGTCACCTTGGTCGCCCTTAGAGCGAGGTCGGTGGCAGTGCGGAGTTCCTGCATTAACCCCGGGTCGGTCTTACCCTCATGGATCTCCTTCAACGCCTTGGCCTGATGGACCTGCAGGATGGCCATGGCGTGGAGAGAGGAGGCAGCTTGGCCCACGGCAGTGTAGGCCTTGTAGGGCACAGGTGCAGTGTAGGGCACAGGTGCACCGCGACTGCACGTTCCACCTGGGGCACGTCGACGTAACCCCTAGCCGCCCCACCATCGAGGGAAGAGAGAGCGACGGAACCGGTTTGACGTGTACGCGCCGAAAAGGGGGCGTTCCACGTCTTCACCAGTTCCTCATGCACCTCCAGGAAAAATGGAACCGGGGTTGGGCGCGGCTTGGAGTCGCGCTCAGAGCCCAAGAACCACGTATCCAACCGTGAGCGCTGGGGAAGAGGCACCGGAGTACACTCTAACCCAATGCACACGGCGGCCCGGGAAAGCATGGCCAACATCTCGACATCCGCCTCCTCCTGAGCTCGACCCCCCCTAGGAGGGAGCCGCAGAGAGTCGTCGGGATCGGATGCCAGCAGTTCGCTCTCCGATGCTGCGATGGTCATCTCATCCTCATCCTCACCAGTGTCAGGAGGACACTGACGGTGTGGCACCGCCAGCTGGGGAACAACGAGGCGAGCGAGACGGGGTGCGAGCGGTCCGCGAGCACTTGGCTGACGGATTAGCGCTCGCAGAAATCCCCATATCACCCTCGCCACAGTGCGGGCAAGATGAGTCCACGGAGGCTGTCTCAGCGTGTTGGACCCCCAAACACCTGACACAGACATCGTGCTTGTCCCCATCCTCGATGAGGACACCGCACCCAAGAGAACAGCGGGACATGCCACGCTGGAGAAATTAGCTCTTTTAGAATGCAGACGGTGAGTCACCGTCTGCAGGCTCAAACACCTCTGGAACCGCTGAGATGCCCAGGGGAAGTCACTGCAGGAAGGGACAGTCCGCTGCACCACGTCGTAGAACCGGCAATGTAGAGCTTTTGCTAAGCAGCAAGAGAAGATCTTCATAACCGAAGGCTCCGAAGAACAAAAGGTGAATGAATGATGCACGCCGTCTCCCTTTTATACCCGGATGTCCGGGGCAGAGTCCGGCATGCAAATTTCATTTGCCAATTTTCATTGGCCTTTTCTAAGCAGTTGGAAACGATTGGTTCTCAGGGACGAACCCCATCTGTCGGTTCGACACAACGTCGAGAGACCGACAGAAAGGGAACTAATGCTAATGTTTTGACTGAATGACTCGATTTTGAATCCGGTTTGCTGTGTTTTGATAGAGTTAGCATTAGGGGTGTGATGTGTCACAGTTCACGGATCTGTGTGTTCATTCCTGTGTTTTGTCACATGCCTATCGCTTGTTAGCGTTGCCCTGTAACCTGGGTCCTGATGAGCTAATCAGCATGGCGGCACCTGTTGTGCATTATCTGCCGCCTATATGTGTCTCACAGTTGCTGTGCCTTATTGTCAGATCGTTTGTTTGCTCGTGTGTTTCCTCCAGTCTCTCTGCCGAACCTGTTTGGGATCTACCTGGAATTACTTACCTTGCGGGGAATATCTAGCTGCTGTTGGATTTCTCTGGGTTGACGGCAGAACAGCAACTCAAAAGGAGTGATCCGGTAGATGCCTGGGGGACTTCCCGGACCCCGAACAAAACGCATGGTAACATGAGGTCCCAGTCACGCCCATCTTCGGCCACTACCCGGTGCAGCATCCTCTTCAACGTCTGGTTGAAGCGCTCCACTACCCGTCCGTCTGGGGGTTGCAGCTTTTGCCAGAGGGGAACTGGAATCCCCTGGTTGGGCCTGGGTTGTCCTGAGGTTTCTTTTCTCGATTAGAGTTTTGGGTTCCTCGCCACCGTTTGCATACTGTTTTGCATCTGCCTGGCCAGGGGGGCTGCTTTAGAATTTTAAAGTTTTACTTAATTAATATTGCATATAGGAATTTATAGTCTGTTATATTTGACCTGTGCTTCTCTCTCCTTTATCCTAAATGTGTGCTCTCACTGTGCGTGTGTGTGTGTGTGCGTGTCTTTGTGTGTGCGCGTACTTGTCTGTGTACGTGTGTGTGTGCGTGCACGTCCGTGTGTGTGTGTCTGTGTGTTAGTACGTGTGCATATTGTGTGTGTGGAGTGTTTTGTATGTGGGTATGTCTGTCTTCTTTGTTTTCACCTTTTTCTTGTTTTTGCAGGTACAACTTTAATTGGTTTGCTTATAGTCAATTATGTACAGCTGCTTTGTAACAATGAAAATAGTAAAAAGCGCTATATAAATAAAGTTGAGTTGAGATAGATGGATGTGCAGAGATGCTTCACCTGGAGAAGCCGGCAGAGGTCGGTCATCAGCCAGGACATGAACGGAGTCCCCTGGCCCATCAGAATTTCCGTAGGAATTCCCACCTGGCTAAACATCAGGAACAGTTCTTTTGCGATGTTTTTGGCGGTAGCTTTGCGGAGTGGGGTGGCTTCTGGATAGCGGGTGGCGTAGTCCACAATGACGGGGATGTGTTCATGGCCCTGGGAGGACTTCGGCAACGGCCCCACCAGATCCATGCCGATACGACCGAAGGGTACCTCGACGATGGGCATTGGAATTAGCGGGCTGGGGGGAGGATGTTGCGGGGAGGTCCGCTGGTATGTGGGACAGCTTTGACAGAATCTCCTTACCTCTACATCGATTCCTGGCCAGTGAAACCGGTCCCGCACTCTCTGGAAGGTGTTCTGGGCTCCTAAGTGACCAGCCATAGGATGTGAGTGCGCCAGCTCGAGCACAGTTTCCGTTTTTGACCTCGGTACAACCAGGAGAAGCTTCTTCTCCCCCCGCCGCTGTGTTACACAGTAGAGTAGGCCATTCTTGACCACGAAGTGAGGGAGAGGGTGAGGCGCAGGTAGCCGATATACTTCTTCGATGACTCGTAAATGGTTCCAGCAGTGCTTCAGCCGTTCGTCTTCACGTTGTTCTCATCCGAAGGCTCCCCCGGCGGTTATCTATTGGAATAGGTTCATGTACAGATTAGCAGAGCAATGTTGGCACTCACCCTCTCTCTCGCTGCCAGTAGTCAATAGCACCGACTGACGGGTCCTCATCCGTGGAGTGCGGCTTCTTCGGCAGCCCCCGATGCTTCTGCCCGGGTGTACTGCGGTGGCCAGCAGTTGCTCGAACCCCGGCCAGTCCCTGCCCAACACCACGGGGACAGGAAGATCCTGGACAATGCCCACCTCCACGTGCCACGCTCCCAGGCCTGCAGAAATTGTCACTCGTCAGGCCGGCACGTACCGCATATCCCTGTGTACGCACGTGATGGGGACAGTGGCCTTGCTTTCTGCTAACGGCTTGATAACGGATGGTTGGACCAGAGTAATGGCACTGCCGGAGTCGAGGATGGCTTGATAAGTCCTGCCGGCCACGCGTATCAATCTCTCTGGCGCGGGGAGCCGACTGATGTAGAGTGCACCCCGCGATCCAGGCATGGTGCGGTCGGGGACGGGGGTTCAGTGGGCATGGGCTCATCCACAGGCTCAGGGGCCGCTGGCCTACTCACTGGTCTCGAGGTACCCTCCGGTATTCGCCTTTCGTGGCCTGCCCTCCAGTGTGCTGTCCCCACTCTCTCTCCGGCGTCCCGAGCGAACGTTGCTTCAGCCAACTCCACGGCTTCCACCAGTTCCGGAATGGTGAGTGGGTTTCTCATACTCACTGGCCGCCGATATTGCTGAGGTAGGGCACGGAGTAGGCGGTCAATCACAGCTCGTTCTGCAACTTGTAGCGCCAGCAGCCAGAGATGCTCAAGACGGGTTAGTTGAGTAACCTGGGTTCGCACCGGCGTCCGCTCATCATAAACCCAGAAGTGATATTGTTGAGCGGCGCAGATGGGCGTTAGACCTGCCCGAGCTAGAATCTCTACCTTCAGGCAGTCGTAATCTTCACTAGAGGTGACCGGAAGGGAATAATAGGCTCGCTGCGCTTCCCCGATAAGAAGGGCGCAATTATGCGAGCCCACTGTTCTTTATCCCTGGCTTCTCGGGCAGCGACTACTCCAAATGTGTGAAGATAGGCCTCCACGTCATCATGGTCTGAGAGCTTGGTAAGCAGTTGAGCCCCTGAAATCCGCAGATCGGGTAGCGGGATCCATGCTGCGGCCGTGCGGAGCTGTTCCATTCCTTGCTCGGTCCTTTCCTGTCTAGTGGCCAGCTGTTCAAAACACTGCTGCAGGAAGACCGAGACCTCCGTGAGACGGCGGAGGATTTCCTCTATCCTCGCTGGGAGAGGGAGTGGCTGTATATGTCCTGGGGAAACAATACACAGAGGTCAGTGGCTATTTTCTCTTACCAAAGTGCTCGCATTCTCCACCACTTGTGGCACAGTAAGAGAATGCACTGACACAAGATAGCTGATTTAAGCAACCCCGGAGGGAGATTTTTATTTACAAGCGTGCAAAATGTGATAAGTGGTGATCCCGGGGTGCTCTGGTGCATGCAGTCCGTGTTGGTGTAGATCGTCTCATGTCGTACTTCAGCAGCTTGAGTCTAGTGAGCATGGAAGAAAACAGAGAGTTAGTTCTGTGAGTCTTTGCTCCCGACTGTTGTGCTCGTGCGGATCATATTTCTGGGCTATTTCCATGGCGTTGCTGATCCTGGATCTGTACCTTCGCCACATCTTTCAAAAAGACATACTACATAAACTGTATTACATTTCTTCAATCATGCAAATCACATACTTGTTTTTTAGCATGTCATTCAATCTTTTAATGTACATTATGACTCACTTCATCACTTCTCTATTCGGTACAGCGCTGGTTTCTTTTGGCTTACTTTATGTTGCATTTCACGTTATGCAGCAGCTCACGTTAGCGGATAAATTAACGTAGGCATATAAAAACGTTTGTGCTTGCCTTTTTAATGAGTTTCGGGGTGACTCGCCAGCAGTCACTTTTCAAGTTTGCTGTTTTACCGGCGATTGTGAAGGAAAATATGACGCTTTGTAAATCACGTGGAGACACAGATTGTGTCTTGTGCTTTCCCTTCTCCCAGAGACTTCTCTCTACCGCATATGTGAGATAAGCACATAGTAGAGTAGGTAGCGTCTTGACCACTCAACGAATAGAATTCGAATAGAATAGATCATATTGTAAAATATCCCCATCTCTCTAGGTCCCCTCTATTTAATCCCTCTTGTTCTCTTGTCTTGTGTCAGACTGTTGCGTGTTAAATGCCAGCTCTGACTGCCACAGTCTTGTTCTGTCTTTGTTACCGCCTAGTCTTGCTAATTGTTTTTGTAGTGCTCCAGTGCCTTTGCTCTTTGCTACTTTTTCCCCTGTGCCCCTCAGTGTTCTCTGGCGTCTCGGACCTCTGCTCTCATCACCTCCCGGCACCTCCTCACAAGGGATCACCTTTATCGTCCGGATTCTTCCAGCGGATCGAGACTGCTCCCCGCTGAGTGTCTGGTAGAGTAAAGGTTTTTCTTCTTACCGTGAGTACCGCTGGGTCGAGCTCTCTCCCCACGGGCTCACGAGGTACCTGTGGCTAGTGACTCTGGTGATCTGCTGTGGACATATTTTGCTCAATAAAGACCTTTTTCCTGCATTTGTGTCTCCGAACCTCTTGTTCCTCTCCGAGTCATGACACATGGAGAACGCTGGTTACTCCCGTAACCGTGGTTCTATGAATGGTGGAAGACCGCCAGAGACGGTCAGTACATGGTGGAAGAATCGTCTCGTGCATACATAAAGAATCCTGTATTAAATTCAGTCACACGTGACCTTGACTGATGACGCGTTGGAAGCTATATAAACTCCCAACTACGTCACGGTCGGTCTCAAAGTCATTCTCAATCCGAGTGACAAGAGACTCTGGCGGTCTTCCACCATTCATAGAACCACAGTTACGGGAGTAACCAGCATTCTATTTCATTGTTCCAGACCACCAGAGATGGTCAGTACATGCTGGAAGATGAATACAACCAAGTCACGAGGATACCGCAGCATGAACGTCAACAGGCACGCAATGCTGCCCAAGACGTGGGTGGCCACTGCCCGAGTTGAATGACACCTAACTTGTGCAGGTATCGTATAGCTGCTGAACTACCCAATGGGCGAGCCTCTGCTTCGATAAGGGTGCGTCCTTCCTGCCAGGGCCAAAACAGACGAACAGCTGGTCCGTGGTATGCCCTGAAGCAGTCCTTAAGACATACTGCCTCAATGCACGAACTGGACACAACGCCTCCTGGAATGTCTCGTTCTCCTGCCTAAATGCTGCTAAATGAATAGTTCTAGTAATTAAATGTTCATCCCTCAAGTTTGTGCGCAAAATGTTTCAGAGTGAAGAAGACTGCCCAAAGCTACAGAAGATTGATATGCAACGCCCAGAGCATGGGGTTCCAGTTGCCCCGCACACTACGATGTTGCTAAAGTCCTCCCCACCCACTCAGGGAAGCTGTGGTTACCACTTCCCTGCATGCTGGGGGTGGACCAATCGGAACACCTCTCTGAAGAAACTCTGCTTTCCTCCAGAGCCTTAGAGCAGTAGAGCAATCGGTCCTGACGCGAACCAACGTGTGCCGATTGTGAATCGGTGACTGGTGCTTGGCTATCAACCAACTCAACTCAAGTCAACTTTATTTATATAGCGCTTTTTACAATTTTCATTGTTACAAAGCTGCTGTACATAAGACATATTGACTATAAGCAAAACAATGTTGTACCTGCAAAAACAAGAAAAAGTTGAAAACACAGAAGACAGACATACCAACATACAAAACACTCCACACACACAATATGCACACGTACTAACACACATAGACATAGACACACACACACGGATGCGCACGCACACACACATGTACACAGACAAGTACGCACACACACACACACGCTCAGTGAGAGCACACATTTAAGATAAAAGAGAGAGAAGCACAGGTCAATTATAACAGACTATAAATTCCTATGTGCAAGTAAAACTTTTAAATTCTAAAGCAGCCCCCCCGGCCAGGCAAATTGTGCAAAAAACAGTATGCAACCAGCGTTGAAGAGGCCGGAGATGCAACAGACCTAACTGAATAACTGATGAAGCTGCCGTGAGAAGGCCGGCCAGCCATAGGAAGCTGATATAGAGAAACTTGCGGTGAACCTGGAACCTTGCCAAGGTTTCTGCAGTACCTGCTTTTTGACATCTGTCAGAGTGGCCTTCATTTACCTGGAGTCCAGATCCACCCAGGGCCGGCGCCACGGGGGGCCTGAGGGGGCGTCGCCCCCTCGCTGGGATTAACCCGCCCCCTCAGATCAAAATTAATTTTAATTTTAATTAATGAGATTTTTTAACATCTTATTTATAAATTTAATTTGTCAATTGTATAGAATTTCTACTGTGGATATTAAAATACAAATTAATATTTAGTTAAGGACGTTCTGTTTGGCAAAGTCGCATTTTGATTGGTTGTTTCATATAGCGTGCTCAGATCATTGCGTACGCAAAGCACACAGGGCAGGCAGGCTACATGCATTTCATAATTTCAAGATTGCAAATTTCAGTGCATTATCTCGTTTCATCATGGACATTCGAAACTGGATTAAAAAAAAAGAACTGACAGTTTGCAGCGTGGACAACGACCTAGGCCTGTCTACGCCACTCACCACTGTCACTCCACCTGCCAAAAGTAACGACGACTCGCCATCACCGTTAAGTGTGCCAGAGGACCTTGGCAAAGACAAGCCAGCCCAGGTTCGTCTCAAACAGTCTCCAAAAAAACAACAACACAAGACTGACTGTAAGCGATCATGTTCAGGAAATTGGTACAAAGATAGAGAATGGCTTGAGTATTCAGAGAAAACAAA
Source organism: Triplophysa rosa (assembly GCF_024868665.1). Lineage (NCBI taxonomy): Eukaryota > Metazoa > Chordata > Actinopteri > Cypriniformes > Nemacheilidae > Triplophysa > Triplophysa rosa. Next base: position 20,995 of record NW_026634438.1, read on the forward strand.
TTCGGCATTTTGTTTTCCCTGTCGGAAATTTGGTGGAAGTGACTCTGTGTTTACAACCACTGGTTTTAGCAATTGGAAACATGCAACAGATAAGACGAAAGGATTTTGCAGACATGCTAACAGTAAAGAGCATCTAACGTGCATGGCTATTTGGAAAGAGCAGCAATTGCGACGTTCCACCGGTAAGGAGATTTCAACCCTGCTTAATTCAGAACAGCTTTCTAGAAACCGCATGTACGTGTCTGCAATTATAGACATTATTGAATTCCTAGTCTCAAATGAACTGCCGTTGAGGGGCGCCATTGATTCAGTTGATGACAGAGGTCAAGCGGGCAGTGGACTTTTCCTGTCTCTATTTGATTACACGCTGAGAAAAAACAAAGAGCTAGCTCATGCTTTCAGTACAATTCCAAAAAATGCTACATACACATCACACGAAGTACAAAATGATTTAATCGAACTGATGAGTACAATCGTGACAGAGCAAATTGTTAAAGATGTTGGGGAGTCGTGGTTTACAATTAAAGTGGATGGAACTAAAGACCCGACGGGAAATGAGAACGTCTCTTTAGTACTTCGGTATGTAGACCAGAATTGCACTGTGAAAGAAAAGCTGTTGTCAATATTGACCACAGACAAGTGTGATGCCCTGTCACTCACTAACGTGGTGCTTGAAGAGTTGTCAAATGTTGGTCTCGACGCTAATAAAATACTAAGTCAATGTTATGACGGAGCCAGCGTCATGTCTGGAAGAGAAGGAGGCATGCAAAAACACATTCAAAACAAATTAAACAGAGAAGTCCCCTACATTCATTGTTTTAATCATCAGTTACATTTGGTGATGCTATTTCATCCGAGAGCGCAGTTGGAGATTTTTTTGATGTTTGCAATGCACTTTATAAATTTCTGAGAAAGCCCACTGTAGCTGCACAATATAAATTATATAATATAAGCAACAATATTACTTTTTCATAGATTTTGTTGATTTTGATAATAAAATTATATTTTCTTATCCACGTTGCTGCCTCAATGTGGGGGTAGATTTGGTGTGTCCTTTAGTACGGTGCTTTGCATTTTCCTTGGGCTTATGCTTAAGGTGGCATAGTCGGTCCAATAGTATATATTGTTAGTGTGTGCCTTGAAGCACTCTTATCAGTATACTCAGTATATCAGCCACACGAACAACCTGCTAAACTTATGTGGTAAGACAAGAATATAATGTTAAGCTTAAACAATGTTTTCATCTCTGTCAATAAATATCTGCTTTAAATCCTCTATATTGTGTTGAAGTCTTTGATTATTTATGTCATGTACTACAGTATAAATAAAATATCTGATTTTGATGTACAGTGTTGAGTTTTATAATCGTTATACTGTGCTTTATACATATTTGAATAGATAATTACTCCAATTATGCATAAGATTAAATCTTTAACGCACAGATTAAATCACAAATTAATTGAACCCTCCATGTGAGGGATGATAATTGTTTAAACTAAATACAAAAAAAGATTTTAACAACGTGACTGTTTGGTCGTTAGGACATGCTCATCACGTCCCAGAAACGTTATTTGGTAAATCGCTGCAATGAATATGGTACGTTCAAGGTATGTCTTCAGGAGGTAATCACCATGTCCCAACAATGTCCAATGTTACGTTGTCACGATGAATATGGGAATCACAAAGTTACGTCGCTGGAACATTATTATGGTATGTTGGGCCAACGAATATGGTCCGGTCCAGGTACGTCATCACAACGTAACTGTGTTAGCTGAGTAGTAATTCATTACTTTTTCAGAGTAACTTACCCAACACTGTGCATGAACTGGTAAATGCTCGTCTTCTTATTGTAGAAATGTAAATTATGCAAGGAATAAGCCTATTCGCACGTAATATGAGTTGGAGAGGTCAGAAGCTTTTTTTAGGTGTTGAGTACTGTGAAATACGAATAAACCAATTTGTGTTGTTTTTTGTGCATTCTGTACATTTTACACAGAAGACGTTTTTCTATTCTGCTGAACTACTTTTAGGCCTATATTATTTTACGATGTAAACACGCTCTAGACATACGTGTTTAACTGTTACGGTGTATTTTCACTACAGCTGGCATGCCGCTGGAAACGCTGAAATGCGTTTGCTTTGAGGCATGTCATTAATTTTACGCTAACACGCCTCTGAAATGAATCCACCACTTGCAAGCAGTCAGAAACATGTGTAATAATCTTGGCTTGCCTACTGTTTACAGCAATTGACTGTCGCCCGTTTGTTAAGTTAAGTTAAGTTAAGTTAAGAAGAGCCCAACTTTTTGATGCTCTCGGCTGCTCCCAACGCCTTTCTGTCCCATAATGCAAAACGTGAGCAACAAGATTTAGATTTTTAGATTTAGATTCAATTTATTGTCATTGCACATGTACAAATACAAGGCAACGAAATGTGACCTCTGCATTTAACCCATCCAGAGAGTAGTGAACACACGTACCCCCGGAGCAGTGGGCAGCTATCACTACAGCGCCCGGGGAGCAAGTAGGGGTAAGGTGCCTTGCTCAAGGGCACCTCAGTAGTTACCCGCCGGCCCTGGGAATCGAACCGGCAACCTTCTGGTCATGAGTCCGACTCTCTAACCATTAGGCCACAACTGCCCCTTAGGGCAGCTCTCATACAAGTGCAGCTCTCATACAAATGAATCGAAAACTCTCTGCTCTGCATGCTCTGCACCAGTGGAAACACACCGTCATGCCTGCGTCTTGCCCCCACGGTGTTTCCACTGGTGCAGACCTGGTGCTTCTCCAAAGTTTTATGACCATCATCTCTCCAGGGGTTCCAGAGGCCCCTTTGCTAGCAGTAAACCGTTAGGGTTCCTCGAAGTTCCTCGCACTTCTGTGACAAAACTACACTAAACTTTTCTATAAATATATGTAAATATCCTTTTGTGTGTTGGCACTCTTGCCATCTTAAGTTACCTGTAACCTGTAATGAAGCAAGTTTTGATTTAGTCTTTGTTGTATTTATACGTTGGGATGATTCACAGTTTAACATAATTCAAGGCATAGCATGTTTACTATGTAACTACTCATCTCTTACTTCCCTATCTGCTGAGCTATTTTATAATACTAAATGTTTTAACATGTTAATGCGTAATACGTGTTAACACATAAAGCCTGATTTTTACGTCTGCGTCGGACCTATGCCGTAGACTACGCAGAGCCGCGTAGCCTACCCTACATTGTAGCCTACGGCGTAGGCTGACGTGCACCTCTCCAAAAATGTAACAATGCATCAATTTGGTCCAGAGTGAAAAACAGGGCAAGAAAAATCATCATTGACTCCACACACCCAGCACACAAACTTTTTGGACTGTTGCCCTCTGGCCGGCTTCCAGACACAGAAGCAGCTTCTTCCCCCAGGCAATCTCCCTCCTAAACAGATAACTGCTCCTTACGAGCAATATTCCACTTCCACTACTCCTATAGTGTGCACTATAGTGCCTTATTATATCTACATCTTATGTATACATGTATATAACACTACCTCTACTTACTACATTATCCATTTGCACAAGTGTACATACAGTCTGTTAATATGTATATTCTACTATATACTACCCTGTACAATGTCTCTTATATGTTATTATCCCCCATTTTCTGTAAAATAGTCTTTATTTTATATATGCATATTTTAGAATCTTTTAGACTGTAAATCTTATTATATTGTATTGTCATTGTGTTGAATGTCTGTACTAGAAGCTTCCAACACCAAAGAAAATTCCTTGTGTGTGCAAGCACACTTGGCAATAAAGCTCTTCTGATTCTGATTCTGAATTTGACACAGACCACAAGCGCTGTGATTGGTTTGCCTGAACCCCTCCTTCAGGTAAAAAAAACTCTGCGATAGCATTTAGTCGTTTAGATAGACGTTTAGTCATACGCATGAATTATCTAAGTAAATTATTTGTTTTCCTGTATTTAACAACTCAAGCTGTAACAAAAGTGACTGTTTACTTGTCGCTATCACTGCTAGTGCTTCTCTGTCAGAGTACACAACAAGTTACACAATGTTACACAAGCAACACGCCCGTGGACACTGACGACTAGTGGTCATTACCTGTCGACGCGGACAACAACGCAGAAGTATAAACAAAAAACCGATGCGTTGTGACGCATAAGGGATAAATTAGTTTCACACTTTTTGTCCCTTTTGGCCTTCCACACACGACACCATTTCCGCGTCATTCTGGATGACATAGGCCCTGTCCCAAATGACGCACTCCGGTCTTGTGGACCTCCTCAGGGTCCACACTTGGTGACGTCAGGAAGTGCACACCTACAGGGCACTAGGCACGAGTCCACAAGGGTACACGGGAGTGCATTTTGGTACAGACTTGAGGTCATCACACCGGAAAGAGTAAGCGGTGCTTTCTAATCACTCTCGCGGTACTTTGTTGTCTTTCGCTGATCAGTCTGCACAGCGCCGTGTGAAGTCGACCACACTTGTTGTCCCATTGTAGTATTTAGGACTGGAGCTGCCGGTTTTTATTGTTCAGTATTTCATATGTTGATATACCACCCGAGCATTATGCAATAGATACTTATGTTTGTAATGCATTAATTTGTCATGACGTAAATGCAACTGCTTATGTATATTTATTTATTTGTATACACTATTCTTCTGTATACACTTCTTAATATGCATATATGTTGTTATTTAATATTTCTCTATAATAAAGAAGCTGTGTTGTTCAGCTTTACAGAGCCCAGAGACAACTACATATAAATCTACAATAAAACATGGCTTACCTTAAGAAAATGCACTGCATTAAAAGTTTTTTATTCTTGAATAGCTGTCTTAATGGAAAATAAATAAGCAATGATGTGAATAAGTAACAAATTTATTAATTAATTTTGAATTTTATGAAAACATACATTTAAAAATGTATCCGTCATGTTTACGTAAATGTCTGACATCGACGACACTCCTCCCATTTGTTCTGTGATTGGGCGTTCGCAAGGATTCCTGGGTAGGGGACTTCAGTGGAGTCTTTGCCGAAGACCGCATCGAGGGCACAAAGGAGGCGCTCGCGAGCAGACTTCTGAGCGCTAAAAAGACAAATGGGACACGCTACGGACTCGTGGACTTGGCGAGCATGCGCAATTTAAGTCCACGAGACCGCAAGTCCACATGAAGTGCGCCATTTGGGACAGGGCCAAACTCGTGGCTCAACACAGGCGGACTCTTGTTTTCCTTTCCCATCGCTCTTTTATCGCATGTACAGGTAATAGGTTACTGGCTGCACACACACACTCCCAGCAAACGGGGTTAATTTATCAGATCTTGAAAAAATATATATTTTAAAATATATTTAGTACTGTATGGTATTTTCTTAAGGGCAAAGTCAAATTACTTTTATTATGACGTGTGTCGAAGTAACGTAACTTTGTTTCTTGATTCACATCAGATTCACATATCAACAAGAAGACTGTTAAGTAGAAGAATAAAAACAGAAGGAAGTCCATCGGGAAAAGAAAGTGGGGGCACTTCTGGACAAGGTATAATCGGATTTAGGTGAAGATGCATAACAATTGTATTTCGATTTTACTATTTCACCTGTTTTTTTGTTTCTGTTATTCTTGAGACATGTAGGCCCGTTTTCACAGACACGGTTTAGTTTAAACCAGGACTATGCTTTAGTTGAATTAAGATATTTATGTTGCTTTTACAAAAATGCCTTAGAAGAATGCATTACCGGTGTGCATCTTGAGACAAAACAATGGCACTGATATATTTTAAGATATTTCTGGGCAAGTTATATTCAGTTATGACAGGTCAAACATTCATTTTAGTCTGGGACTAGCCTTAAGCCTTGTCTGTGAAACCGGGCCGTAGAGTTTCCTTTAAATAAGCCTAGTTGTAACTGCATTTAATTGAAAATCACATTGGTGGTAAATATTTAACCAGGGCTGGCTGGAAGTTCAACCTCAAAATGTAGCTAGAATTTCTAAATGTAATCCATGAAATTGCCTCCAAACGCTGTGCATATTTTTCATAGTAGACTTTTCTGCATCTATGGTTTAAAAAATGTCCCCGACTAGAGTCCGCAGCACATTGGGCCTCATTTATGTAACGAGCGTACGACCGAAAACTGGGCGTACGGTCGTTTACACGCAAAACTTGGCATTTAGCATCAATATGGACGTGAGCGGTTGCTACGATCAAATCTCATGACTGGTCTCAGTTCGTGTATGCAAGTTTTGAGATAGGGTGTCTGTGTACGCTACGCTTTACCCTTTTGATAACTGAAAAGGAATAATGACAAATAAAAAAGATTATTTTATTTTCGTTTAGTATAACAAATGTAAAAGTAGATTACGATATGCGATTTCATTACATTAATAAAGTATTTTTAATTATTTATTATATGATCATTTAATTGTTTGAAATTACAAGGTTAACATGTGCTTTGGTGTACAAAACTTTAAGGATATTTTAGGCTACTTCTAGATCATTTACGACGATTAAAATGCACAATTAAAAGTCAAAAATCTTAAAAACTACAATAGGCCTAATCAGTATATTTATATGCAATGGGTTAGTTTACCTATTTGCAAGATGATAGCTTCTTTGATGGACAAATATGCATTCTAATGAAAACAGACAAAACGCATGATGTTATGGGTTTTTTTTTATTTGTTCGATGGGATGGAAGATGTGCATTGGGTCACAGGTTGCCTTGCTTTGTATGGCAGGTTCCAGGCCGGTTTGTGGGGGCTGAAGACCGCTGGTCCTGCCTCTGACAGATCTGAAACATAAAACGGTGTGTTCTTGATTTAAGTAGCCTGAAATATAAGATTAGCAGCATTAGATTTTAAACATTTATCCTGCTTAGAAACATGCATCTGTCTCCTCCGCAACAGACCATTTTTTCTTCACCTAAATGAAGAAAACTGTATAAAGACATTTAGCCTACTTATAAACATTATTCTATAATTGCGCCTTAAAAATGATCAGTAATTTACCGATTTCAGCCACCACATTTATCAAGGTACGATCATTCATAAAATGAGATTGGCGGCATACGAATGTTTGATGAATCACACGTAAACCCTGTCGTATTTCTGCGCACGGATCTGCACTCGTTTCTACGTTAGTTTGATAAATGAGGCCCAGTGAATCTTTGCCTTTGCGTACAACTGTATTAACTGTGATTGCAGGGCTGCCAACTTTTGAGTTCAGCTGGGAGTGAGATTTTTCGCCGAAGGGGGATGGGGGGTTATGTTGTGGAGGAACTGCAGAGGGTATGGGATGGCGGAAAGTAAAAAAAAAAAAACACACAAAAACCTTGCATTAGAATTATTGTGATTGTCATAACATTTGATAACATAATTTCATTACTTTTTATTAAGTTTAGGTGAACTGTGCCTTTCAATTTTGAGCACAGATCACAGGTCACATTTGTCTACCGCATACGTCATCGGTGTTGTCTCATTTCAATTAAAAAAACTATTTTCTCTAAAGACGTAATCATTGTGATTAAATTATCTTAAAGATATATTATAGGGGCTTTTTTGCCTTTATTTTGAATGGACAGTGGAGAACATACAGGAAAGCATTGGAAAGAGACAGTGGGAGCGACAATGGATGCTCGCGTCGGGAATCGAACTCAGGTCGGGTCCCAAATGCACTGGTCCTATGTGTCGGCACACTAACCACAGGGCTATGGAGATTAGGGATGGGCATTTTTCAATAATTTCATATTCGAATATTTGAGCTCATAAAAAAATGAATATTCGAATATTGGTTTATTTAAATTAAGCTAATAATGACGTAATTTGTTACGTTTTTATTTATTCACAATTTCACATCAAGCTTATAATTATCATTAAATATTCATAATGCATTAATATTATATCCTATATATCGTTTTTTATGTTGAAAAAATAGAAAAATACATAAAAACCTGCGTGGAACTGTAATACAAAAAGAAAACGGACACAACAAAACGAACAAAACGCAACGTATATTGACAGTCTGTGATATATGGTTATCTTGTTTATTTTGTTTTATATGTTCTTGATAAGAACAAACAAGCATATAGGTCTATTTTACTCTGGTGAAAGTCTGTTCAACAAGCTGGCGCTTAACAAGCCGATAGCGGAGAAAACGCGCTGCTCTTCTCTAACTCCCGGTAACAAAACCCAGATCTGACAATAATATCTGGCTTTATTGTTTATAATGTTGATAATAAATAAAGTAAACGGGCTTGATACCTCATACTGACTGTTAAGATCCTAAAAAATACCCCGCAACAAAGACGGAGCCATAGTGCTTTATTCCCCGATTACGTGACCATGGTCATCTGAGGAAGATATTCTGCTGATCAGCACGCATATAAATATTGTTGTCTTTGTCGTTCACGGTCAGTGTCTGTCTTGTTTAGCTTTGCATTGGATTTGCGTCAATAAATAAGGTAGGCCTATTTATTTCATCTAAGGTAAGGAATCACAGCGCGTTTTAAAACAAACAAAAAAAGCATCCGTGCGAATTTATTTACAGGCTGTAACTATTTGAACTTCTAGAAGGAAAATTCTTGCTTTTAGGTATGGAAAAAGGTGCCAGTCTTATGTTAAGGCCAAATTCATTAACATTTGTTGCAGTGAAATGTACATTTGCATGTTTCAAGTTGTTGGAATTAGCATTACTTAATATATTTTTAACGAACGAATATTAATTTACTAAGAACAACCGCTCCAAACAAGTAATGGTAATAAACGAATTATTGTTAATCATTTAATATTACGTTGATATTTTTATACCTAATGTAAGTAATGTTAACGAATTCTGTGGCTCACCAGTTTTTAAACATTTTAATATGGTGATGTGAGCTGAGCATAAAACGCGATCCGGGCATCCAGTGTGTAAACTTAAAATATTTAAACTAGCTTGCGATCTGAGTGAACAAAGATTTAGGAACAAATACAAATTATTTTTTATATTTTCTGTACATTGAAAAATAATTACAAAAGAAGTGAAGAAGCGTTAAATAAGACGTGATAACTCTAAGGTCTTTTGTAACGGTAACTTAACCTTGTGGTGACGCAGTTTTATTCTTATGAAAAATAGGAATATTCGAATAGCATTTTTAATATTCGAATAGTTATTGCGGATCGAATATTTGAATATTCGTGCACATCCCTAATGGAGATGCTCAGGGATGTATTTTTGTATGTAAAACCCGGAAGGGAGTTAGCATTTTAGGGCGTCCGGTTCCATGGGAAACATACCTCTGAATATTTTCACGTTTTATTCTATGACATAAAACACACCAATTATAACCCGCTTGTGATTTTTTAAAGCCTTATTGTGTCTTAAAAACGGTGGTTGCTAACAATTTGCTAAAAACGACTACTTCCTTTGGCGGGGACGTTAGACGTCATCGCGTGTATAAAGCTCACAAATAATGCACAAATCTCTTAAAACGTAGATGTGGATTCATTCACAGAGTAATTACTTACCAGGGAACACATTTTTTATAAAGTTTGAAAGAGTTGTCGGAGGCTTGGTTGTGGTAGTCTGTTTATAGCATCGTGTTAGCTTTTTACTTCTGCCGATTGTATTTCGGCTTACAAAAGTAACAAATGTGGTGTTAATTTGTAAAGATTATCTTGATAGACAAAACATATAAACATCATAATAAAACCTTTGTTAATCACAGTGCTTATTTTTTGCGATCTTCCAAAAGTCTATGGGAAAAATGCATAGGCTTTTGGTTGAGGGAACCAGGTTAGCCTACAAAAATTACTTCCAGGTTAGCCTAAAAAATACTTCATCTCTGAGTCTCTCCATTGGCGCTGACATGATTTCATTTCTGCCTTGAAATGTAACTGTTGCCTTTCTGAAATAAAACCTGAAATAATGACGTATGTGCCTGACAAACGCAGCCCTTCGAATTGAGACGCAGCTATGGATTTTATCTTATAAAGGCTGTAGACAATTGATCTTATCAAAGGAATACAGAAACTGACAAATAAAGAAAAAGTGTTTGTCTATTAGAATTTAGAATTAATGCACTTGCAAATAAGTTTTTCATTTTTGTAGGCTTACTACAACAGACTTTCAAAGCCACACAGTTTATTATGTACACATTCATTCCTAATCTTATCCCTAACCCTGATAGCACACGTACATCTGGCAGACATCTATTTGATGTCTGCATTTTCATCTCCAAGACATCTGACAGATGCTGTTTGCTCATCTGCCCTACATCTCTGAGACGACTGCTGTCAGATGTCATATAGACCTCTAGAAGATGACTGTAAGATGTGTATGATTTAGAATGGATGTACAACAGCTCTTTCTAAGATGTTTAGCATATGTTTTTACACAGCCGATGTTTTCCAGATCTCCAGATCTTTAGCAGACATTTTACAGATGTACCTGTGCTATCTGGGAAAAAACTGCTGAAAATGGCTCAGTTACTATCTGTTGTCTCGTCACACTGATAATTTCCAATTACATTACATTAATCACGTAAATTACATTTTTTCAATTTGTAGTTGTAGTTTGCATCAGTGGATCCTATCGCTCAATATTATATTGTTGTAAAATATTGATTGTTTAGCCACTAACGTTGTGTGTTGCACCCCTGATAGCACACGTACATCTGGCAGACATCTATTTGATGTCTGCATTTTCATCTGCAAGACATCTGGCAGATGCTGTTTGCTCATCTGCCCTACAACTCTTGAGACGTCTGCTGTCAGATGTCACATTCTTACAGATGTACCTGTGCTATCTGGGACTGCTCTGTAAACAGTAGCTCCCGCCTTCTTACATTTGATTGGCCAATGGCCACACAGGTCCACTGATAGACCGCTGAGGAAAAAATGCAGACTTCATTTATTTCACACATTTTATTACACACCACAGAAAAAATGGCGGGTGCGAGACCCTGCGTGAGAAAATGGATGTGTGGTGTGAAAACGTGAGAAAACAGTCAATTGACACTTCGCAAAGCCTGCCCCCTTTTGCTATGTCCAATATCAGCCAAAGCACTCCCACTACACTAAAGAATATTTATCGTGAAATAATTATTTCTGGAAAAAAATGATGTGTACTTTCAGCCAAAAGCATTAAGAAGGTCTGCAATATGCATTTAGGGGCGGTTTCCCGGAGAAGGATTATCTTAAATCAGGACTAGGCCTTGGTTAAATTAGGATATTTAAGTCAATTTAAAAAACTTATTTTACAAACAACTTTACAAGCCTGCATCTTGAGACAAAACAATCGTACTCATATATTTTAAGTTATTTCAGTGCAAGTTGTTTTTCGATCAAGACACCTCTAATATTTAAGTTAGTCTAGGACTAGGCTTAAGACCTGTCCGGGAAACCGCCCCTTGAAGTATAAATTCAGGATGTGAAAGTGACTCAGAATAAAGTACACAAAATAAAGATCGAAGCTACAAGACTACAGATCATACAGCTGAACGCACTGCATTACCTGGGATCAACACTGTTCTTGTAATTCAGTATTCACATTATTAAAAAGCAAAATCTTAAGTATTTATAATGTCACATTCACTAAGTCAACCTAGCTAGCATTAGTTAACTACTGTAACAATAGCCTAGTGTGCTTCCTGTAACAACATAACGCCATTGGTTTTTGACACGTTTAGGCAACGGGTGAAAATGTGATTATGACCATAAAGATCAAATTTTACCTCTGATAAAATTCTGGTGTTGTGGAAAAATATCAGTCTTGTAGTTCAAAAAATCTCTCAGACAAGGAAGGTCCGGGTGTCAAGGAGTTAACTTTATTTGCTCGAGCCAAACAAAGTGAGATGTTCCAAGTCATCTAAAAACCAAGTGTTTTCCAGTCTACAGTTATAGTAAAATTTCTGAAAGGTGGTCTCTTCTGAAACCAATCAGGTATTTTCCTGTTATCTCTTATTTTTATTAACCAATTGTTAATTGCCTGCCACCAATAAGTCACAGGTAACAAGGTACGTATCTAATGGTGGTACGCTGGTTATTACATCATTTTTAAAATAATTTGCATACAATGGTTACTACACGAGACCACCAAACAAGCCATGGTCTCCATACGAGATGGCGTGGCGTACGTGCGTAATCATGGTTACTTTTAAACAGTGGAAAATCCCCAGGTTTCAGAGAGAGCACAACAGGCTTCAAACTTTAGGCCTCTAAAAACATCACTGGATTTTACCTTGTTACGTTGTGCTCAAATGTGCTTTAAACATGCTTAAAGAGACATTAAGTAACAATCATTGGTTACAGGTACAGATTGTCTCATTAAATCATCAACTCTTCTTCAAATAATCAAATTATCATCATAAACCTACTTATATGTAATTATTCTTATTGAATATGATTTCAGATCAACCCATCTATGTACTAATGTTCCTATGAATACTTCTCAATACTTTTTAGGTATTTTATCAAGTGCATTTATAACTGTGGTGAAAAACAGTGCTCATAACATGTAAAAACATGTAAAATACATCTATATGTGCTCAGAAATTACACAATACTGGCAGTGTTGATGAGATGCAGTCCTTCAAGCGCGGATCATATGACAGTCAGTATATGAGGTAAAAGTCTGTTATAAGAAGTCTTTATTTTTTCTGTGGAATCTTATTAAGATTCCACAGTGACAGGACTTTTAACTGGGATCATGTTCGTACAGTGTGACGGCAATCACGAAGGACTTTTTAAAACTGGTTAAACTCTATGGTTTGATTGTTGGACAAAATGGCAAATCGCAAAAGGGGGCGCATAATATTGGCGTTATGATTGGTCAGGTCGCCTGTCAATCATACTCCAGGCGTTGGGTCAATTGCGTGAGTTCCACGGCGAATGCGTGAGAGTTGGCAGCCCTGTGTATGACCTATTAAAATAATGGATTATTTAGCTCATGTTGTTACCTTCATTCAACAATAAAATAATAAACAGATGACAATGATGTGAATGTTATTTACAGAAGAAATGTTAGGAACAGACATGGACAACGAGGTGGCTCGTGGATTTTTTGAAGAGGGAGCCACTCTTGTTCTACTTGGTGTTCCTGAAGGAATAGAGTTAGGACTCGATTACAAAACCTGGACGTTGGGTCCTCGGTTCCGTGGGGTGAAAATGATTCCTCCAGGACTTCACTTTCTCCATTACTGCTCCGCCAACACTGAAAGCACCTGTGGAGAGATTGGTCCTAGAAGAGGCCTGTTCCTGTCCCTGAAACCTCAGGAGGTGATCATAGCACACTGGAACAAAAATAATGATGATCTGGACTTCTCTCAAAATGCTGAGGAAGTTGAACGTACAAGGGACAATCTTCAAGAACTGGATACGTATTTGGGGCCATACCCATATGACACACTTCGCAAATGGGTTTCCCTGACTGACAGACTTAGTCAGGAGTTAGCCAGCGCTTTGCAACCCCTTAGTGGTAGGGTGTCCTTTAGTGATATGGTCCCAGAACTGCAGCTGACCCATACTAAAGACAGGGCAGAGTACAATCTTCCCCGCAATGACCGGGAATGTCAGAGTATGAAGGAGGGATTGGACAGACTGCCACGGATGAAACAAAGAGAAGGCACAGAGTTACGCTTTTCACATATTCCCAGACAGGTCTACCCTCCTGGGGCCACACCTGCTCAGATCACCAAATATAGTATGGATCTGAGCTACACTCTCAACTGTGTCCTTGACAGTCATTATAGATACCAGCCACTAAATCTACTAGGTGAGTTCAAATTCACTTACAGTCTAGTGATTGCAAAGCATCATGGGAAAAGTCATTCAAAAATTTAGTGAATACACACAGTAGCAAAAGAGCTCCGGAGGTTGACGTCACGCATTCCGAACTCCGCCATTTTGGCAGGCAATCAGAGAGAGCGCCCGAGCGGCTGTAGCATTGGTATTGACAGTGGTCAAACAATCATTTAAATCCAGATTGTTTAGACTTTACAAATCATACTATCTTAACACGGTGGACAGCTGCTGTGCGCCCGGATGCCAGAACAAAGCAAATGCAAAGGGCAAATCATTTTATCATATTGCTAAGGATCCCTTATCCCTGATAGACGATTAAATGGTTAACTGCAATAAAACATGCTAACCAACACATGCCACCGCTAACGTTATCTCTTCCTCTCTGTCGTTATGCTGCCAAATCCGAAACAAGACACACAAGAGCAGCACATTTTGGGGGAATTTTTGACCTGCAAGATCAGTGATATAGCTGGCTACAAACAAGGACAGCTAGGGTCGATTACGTTAGCTAACAACACAGTTGACTTACCCTTCCACTGACGACAAAGAAGGTTAAAGCCGGCAGACTCCAAAGTTGAATATCCATTACAAAATTCACGTCAACTTTTACCACTCCAGGCTTTTAAAGAGTCTCTGGAGTAGGACGAGGAAAAGTTGATGAGGTAGTCGTAGATATTAGGATCCTGCAGGTCAGGAAAGCTATCCGTTTCTTTATTGATACATGTTAAAAGCACCTCAAGGGCATTTTAGGGATCTGCAATGTTAATATATTAAGTTTTGCTATGCACAGGTCTAGTGTTGTCACGATACCAACACCATACTTCGGTACCAGTCGGTACTAAATGTGACAATACTTGCATTTCCCGCTATCATTTTGAGCGCTGTTGAACAGATTTTGAAAGACCTCTGATTGGCTATTGTGTTTCCAAGGTCATCGGATATGTCTTTGAATAGCTCCTTACCGAGCGCTTGCGCAACCAAACCCAGAAGTGCTTGAAATGATCATTGCATCGCACTCTCTACCGAGTGCTTACACAGATACACAAGGGGGTGTTTGATTTTTACTTTGATAGACTTTCAAACGCTTCCGTGTGTATCTGTGTAAGCGCTCTGTAGGGAGTGGTTACGTAGTTTGGTATCGTGACAACGCTACACAGGTCTATGTCTTTTGAATTAAAGTGCGCAGTGAACTCTGTTGCCTTGAAACTCATGCTGGTGCCATTCATTTCATATTTGCTCCCGGCTGTTCTTGCCTGCCAGCATGGCGGTGTAAACAGAAAAGGTCACGTGACTACCAGAGCTCTAATAACAAGTGCCTAATTGTTTTATTTGATTGATTACTTACGGACTTATTTTTAAAACCAAAGTGCTGGAGTGCTGTGCTCACTCACACTTTTGAGGCAATGACCAAATGTATATGACATTTAAAGTCACCATGAAATTAAACGGGAAACAGTGTTTCCCACAGGATTTTGATAGACTTGTGGCGCTGGTGACGTCACGAACTAATTAGCATATTTGTGACGTCTACTCTCTGATCTTGTCACATTATACTATATTTTACAACTGAATGCCACCAGCAGTGATTTATAAATGCAACATCATCGGACAAAATCACAATACAGTACATCTACATTATAGAGCGGCTATATGCTGTTTGCCCTTTCTTCACAATGTGTTGCTGTATTATGAACGCTTCTTTGATTTTAAATGCAAGTGACACTTATATACACTACACGGAGCTAACTACACGCACAGACGAGAGAGCGAGGGCTCGCGCGCACACATGGAGCTCAACGGAAGAGAGTGCATGCGAACATGGAAGAGGAGGACGGGCAGGTGGCCACATGCCACTCACGCCAAACAAGTCAGGAAAGAGACAATATGCAGAAGCGCTGTTTATCCACTAGTTAATCGATCACAGAGACAGTAATTTTCACAGATGGATAAAAAATGTGACGCCAAATATACTTGGGCAGCCATTAATATACCTGGGCGGACCGCCCAAGTAAATGCATTGTATGGGGAAATTCACAGTGTTGCCGTGATTAAAGTAATCTTTAATCAAAAACGTTAAGCTCCTCTCCCCCTCTCAACAACAACTCTTCACCACATGACGTAAGCAACAAAAGAGAGGTAGGACTATAGTGACTGTCCAATTGCCAGGCATTTTTAGCACTCCCCTCCAGGCCCAACTTACAACAAACCAATCAAAAAGGGAAAGGCAAAATAAAGCCCCTCCCCACATTTTTTCTAATTTCAGAAGCCTTTTTGCTTGGATATATATCGCGATTATGGGAAAGAAGTCAATCGCAACTTCCGTTTCATGGTGACTTTAAAACATGATTTAAAAATATGTATCAATAGGATAGCTTGGAATATCATAACACTATTGTGAAAAAAAATATTGCGAGAGTTTGCTGTATCGATATAATTGCACAGCCCTAATTCTGATGGCCATCAAAGTTTTGTGAAAATGACCAAAATCACCTGTGGGGATTGGGGATAGACTTAACCACGAAGTGTTTTCATACTGAAATACTTTTTCTTTCTTTGTGTAGGAGAGTTACAGTTTGCGTTTGTTTGCTTCCTCATTGGAAATGTATATGAGGCCTTTGAGCACTGGAAAACACTGCTGTCTCTGCTCTGTCGCTCTGAAGAGGCCATCAAAGAAAAGAAGGATTTGTATCTAGGTCTCATCTCTGTGCTCTACCACCAGCTGGGAGAAATCCCTCCAGACTTCTTTGTTGATATTGTGTCCCAGTGCAACTTTCTTACTTCCACGCTTCAGGTAAGATTCACTCAGATTTCAAATTCTTTTTGTTTAAACTAATTGAAAATGTGAAAAATAAAGTGAAGTCTCAGAAACATATTTACAGGAGAAAAAAGGCAATATATGAGTTTAGAATATAATATAACATTTACATGTATTCATTTGGCAGACGCTTTTATCCAAAGCAAGTAGGAGAGCATATAAACATTTTGTCAACACGGTAAATAGTACCGTTAGCAGTGTTTCCCATAGGATTTTGACAGACTTGTGGCGCTGGTGACTTCACAAACTAATTAGCATATTTGTGACGTCATCACGCCGTGTTAGCACTTTTTTTGACAAGAAAAAGTTGACAAAAGCGTTTGGTTACAAATAGCAGCCGAATGCCATGACTTCGCGCACGAAGGCATTCCAGAGAAACATAGGCAGCATAACGGAAGTCTATTTGAATTATAAACAGAGAGCGTCTTTGCAATAACTAATCACATATTTAAACACTACAATACTAATTTCTCGATAGAAATGCAATCAGTTGTTGAAAGTGAAAATTAAACTTACATTTATACAAAACTATCCTCCAACGGGCGTTTCGGCCGACATTTTATTTTTTCGAGCTTGAGCCTTCTCGACCAATCACATTCCTCGCATGTTGTTATGGAAACGACAGATGTCTGTCATTGGTTAGCTGTGAAAAAGGAGCTTGACGTAGGGCGGTTTTTTTTTCAGAAAAAAGTGAAATTAGGAGGGGTGTTACATGGGTTCTTTTAGGCTGATTGAAAACTAGACTTGCATCTGCGTTCAGGAATATTTACAAGGGCTTGACTGCATTTGTTGGAAGGCTGGCCAGTAGAGAATTGCAGTAGTCCAGTCTTAATATGACCAGAGCTTGGACTTGCAGCTGAGAGGCATGCTCCAACAGGAACGGCCTGATTTTCCTGATGTTGCAGAGCACATACCTGCAAGTTCGAGTGGTTGCTGTGATGTGAGAGGTGAATTTTAGCTGGTCGTCGGTTCCTCACAGACTTACAGACAGTTATAGTTGAAGATCCAAGCTGAATGGTAAGGTGTTGTTCAATTTATGGGTTGGCCAGTATAACCAGGAGTTCCGTCTTGGAGAGTAGGATTGTTGTGATAGGCGGTGTCACCGATTATACACTGTGTCCACCCGTCTACCGATTACATCACTTTTCCACCGCGGCACCGACCCCCCTCCCAACCCCCCCCCACCGTCATTTTGAATTTTTATAGTAATATATCACTTAGTTTAGTTAAAGACCAAACTACAGTTGCGCATCTGAGCAAGGCTGCTGCATTCAGCGTAAGCGGAACAAGTGTCGCAGCAAAGATCAGTAGCAGGAGTCAGATTTTATTCATCATATGAGGAGAGTGAAGTGCTGACTGACTGACAAGATGATGGCGGAGGCTTTTCTGTCAAAGAACATGCAGTAGAATATGTAAGCAGAAAGCACTATCAGTTAAGTTTTAATTTTATTTTCCTTCTAATTTTCAAAAGCTGATGCTTTGCCATTTATTTAACATAAACAATTTTCATTTCATATTCCTTTCTTATTCGTTTCTTATTTATTTATTTAACAAACTTTTTTCATTCGTATTCCTTTCTTATTCGTTTGTTATTTATATATTGAACATAGACGTTTATCGTTACGTATTCCCTTATTCGTTTCTTATTTATTTATTTGTTGCACAATGTGTGCCGTGATTATCCGTTCATATAGGCAGGTGATTATTCATTTTGTATTCATTTAGTCATTTAGCAGACGTTTTTATCCAAAGTCGACTTACAGAGAGCAGGGAGCAATAAAGCGATATGTCATACAGGAGCAATAATACAATTGGTGCTAATAAAGTTACTAGTTTCAACAAAAGCCAGGACAAAAGCCAGGATAAGCAAATGTCATTGTCATTTTTTGTAGTTTTGTATGTTTTTATTAAGACATTGAACCTACCATTAATTCAAGTAATTACTGTTTCCGAAGTGCCGCTAATTCGAAACTGAAAGTAAAATGCGTCATGCGTACAGCTGCATCTCCGACCACTCCCACCCCCGGTGTCACCGGTACTACCGGTGTTTTTACACGTCTATTAACCGGTGGGAAAATTTCCTCACTGCCACATCCCTATTTGTCTTGTATATTTCTTATTCCCCGATTTTGACTGTGTTTTCAAATCCCTACTGTCACTACAACTCGTAAAACACTGGTATCACGTAGAAGGCCACGCAATGTTAATGCTAATAATCTGCGCACTCTTTCAGCATCCACAACTACCTCAATTACATTTCCCATTGGTTTATGGAACTGCCTATCTTCTGTAAACAAAGCAGATTTCATTACAGCTATTGCTAAACACTCTGGTCGTTCTCTTTTAGCACTTACTGAAACCTGGATCAAGCCAGAGGACACTGCCACACCGGCTGCTCTCTCAAATAACTACACTTTCTCACAAATAACTTTACACTTTTCTACACCCACGCATATCAGGGAGGGTGGAGGAACCGGTCTACTTATCCCCAATGACTGGAAATTCAAACAGCTGGCACTCTCGTGTGACAACATCTCCTTCGAGTCACATGCTGTCATCATCCACCCTGTTAAAACTCATGTTGTGGTTATCTATCGTCCCCCAGGTCAGCTTGGACATTTCTTGGAGGAGTTGGATACGCTTCTGTCATCCTTCCCTGAGGATGGTACTCCTCTGGTGGTACTTGGAGACTTCAACATCCTGACTGCGTCGTTTGACCTCAAGCGAGTTCCCACTTCAGCAACCCATAAGTCTGGTAATCAACTAGATCTTATCTACACACGACACTGCTCCACTCATCACTCCCAGGTCACCCCGCTGCACATGTCGGATCATTTTCTCATCACTCTTGATCTCAACCTAACTTCTCCAGACACTACACATGCTTCCCCACTGGTCACATTCCGGCGCAACCTCCGATCAGTCTCTCCCTTCCGCTTATCCTCTGCGGTCTCCGCTACACTCCCTCCCTCTGAACAGCTCTCTCTCTTCCCTCTGATGTTCTCCGTGAGCATCGCGCCACACTCAAGTCTGCTGAGAGAAAGTGGTGCAAATCTAAAGAACCTACTGACTTCAGTCTCTATCAGTCTCTCCTCTCGTCTCCTCTGCAAAAACCCAGTACTACCACGCTAAAATCAACAACTCGCCTGACTCTCGTACTCTTTAAAACCTTCTCTGCTCTTCTTTGCCCGCCTGCCCCCTCACCTCCATCCGACTTAACAGCTGATGATTTTGCGTCTTTCTTCGTAAAGAAAATGACCACCATCAGCAGTCAGTTCTCTGTGCCGCCGCCTCTTGATCACGCCCAAACTCATGACACATGCTTGTTCCCCTCTTTCTCTCTCCTATCTCAAGATGATGTTTCCAAGGTCATGTCTTCTAACCACCTAACTACCTTCCCACTAGATCCCATCCCCACTCATCTCCTCCAGGCCATCTCTCCATTGGTTGTTCCCGCTCTCACCCACATTATCAACTCGTCTCTCGCCACTAGTACATTTCCCACAGTCTTCAGAGGCCCTAGGCTCTGTCAATTGGAAACATGGCTTTTCCTATCACTGCTATGCGGATGATTCACAACTCCACCTGTCATTTCAGCCTGACGATCCGACTGTTTCTGCACGCATTTCAGCATGCCTAGCTGACATTTCGCTCTGGATGAACAACCATCACCTGCAGCTGAACCTTGCTAAAACAGAACTGCTTGTAATCACAAAGTTTTTTGTTTTGAAAGACACAAAGATTCATCACAACTTCTCCATTCAACTGGGCTCATCAGCCATCACATCTTCCAAAACGACCAGAAACCTGGGAGTGGTGATCGACGATCAGCTTAACTTCACTGATCAGGTTGCCAGCACCACCCGGTCCTGTAGATTAATCCTCTACAATATTAGGAAAATTAGACCTTTCCTATCCGAGCAATTCCTAGTCCAGGCTCTTGTTCTGTCCAGACTGGACTACTGCAATGCACTACTGGCTGAACTTCTAGCTTGCACAACCAAACCTCTACAGATGATCCAGAATGCAGTGGCCAGAGTGGTCTTCAATGAACCGAAGAGAGCGCACGTCACTCGTCACACTAAGTTACATTGGCTCCCTATAGTCGCTCGAATCAAATTCATGACTCTGCTCCTGGCCTACAAGACCACCGCTGATTTGGCACCCCCTTATCTTCACTCGCTAATGCAGACTTATATACCCGCCAGATCCCTACGCTCTGCAAACGAACGATGTCTTGTGGTGCCATCCCAAAAATGTAAAAAATATCTCTCACGTACGTTCTCGGGGTCGGTTCCACATTTATGGAATGATCTGCCCGCTGCTACAAGATCAGCAGATTTTGTAGCCATCTTTAAGAATCGTCTGAAAACACATCTCTTCTGTCAACACCTGACTGATCAGTTCTGACTCTATCTCTTTTCTACTCCTTCCAAAAAAAACTTAGCTCTGTATACTGTGGTAGGCTATATGAGACCAGTTTTCTTTTATTGCACTTATGCTTTTTGTTGTCCTTATGTTCCAATTGCTTCCATTGTTTCCCTCATCTGTAAGTCGCTTTGGATAAAAGCGTGTGCTAAATGACTAAATGTAAATGTATTGGAGAGGTTGAGTTGTAGGTGATGCTCTTTCATCCAAGAAGAGATGTCCAGAAGACAGGCAGAGACACAGGCAGAGATGGTGGGGTCATTTGGCAGAATAGAGAAATAAACCTGCGTGTCATCTGCATATAAATGGTATGAGAACCCATGTGCATTAATAATTGGACCCAAGGAGGTGGTATGTGTAGAAAAGAGGAGAGGGGAAAGAACTGATCCCCGAGGAACTCCAGTTGTCAGCTGGTGAGATCTGGATGTCTCGCCTTTCCAGGATACCTTAAAGGTTCTGCCTGTGAGATAAGGGTCAAACCAGTTGAGTGCAGTTCGAGAGATGCCCAATTTGGAGAGAGTGGACAGCAGGACCTGGTGGTTCACAGTGTCAAATGCAGCAGAGAGATCAAGCAGAATAAGGACAGATGACAAGGATTTAGCCCTTGCCTGCTGTAGGTTTTTGACGACAGACAGGAGAGAGGTCTCCGTAGAATGTCCTTTCTCGAAGCTGGATTGCTTACTGTCCAGAAGGTCGTGCTGTGAGAGATAGGCAGAGATTTGGTTAAAAACTACCCTTTCGAGGGCCTTGGAAATGAAAGGCAGGAGTGAGATTGGTCTGTAGTTGCTGACCACTGAGGGGTCGAGTGTTGGTTTCTTGAGTAAAGGTGTTACCACGGCCTGTTTAAATGAGGTGGGGACAGTACCAGTGGTGATGGAGGTGTTTATAATGTGTGCCAGTTGAGGCAGTAAAGATGGACAGATATAGCCTGTAGGAGGTGGGAAGGGATCGGGGACAGGTGGTAGGTCGGGTGGAAAGGAGAATTTTGGAGACATTAGTCTCCAAAAGGGGATAGAAAGAAGGGAGTTGAGGATAGCAAGGGGTAAGAGAGAGATCAGGGATGCGTTAAGCAGAGAATTGCCTGCTGATGGTCTCCACTTTATCAGTGAAGAAATTGGCAATGTCATCAGCAGTCAACAAGGTATTGGCGGGAGGTGAAGGGGGACAGAGAAGAGCGGGTTCGATGGTATTTGAATTTTGTTTTGAAAGTACTTGGTTTTGGCTGCAGATATGTCAGTAGCAAAGGAGTTAAGATGTTGATACTTGGAGAGATCAGCAGGGTCTCTAGACTTGCGCCACTTCCTCTCTGCAGCCCTTAGCTTGGTCTAATTGTTGCGAAGAGCCTCAGAAAGCCAAGAGGGTGTAGCCACGTGCAGGCCTAGAGGTAAGAGGGCAAACACTGTCCAGACAGGATATTATGGTTGTCTTCAGGGATAGAGAACTATTTTATGAGGTAAAAACTCTGTAAAGACGGCACCACTGCGCGTCTGTGTGTGTATGCATGCACGGGATGCGGGGAGTGACGGATGCATATGCACCTCGAGGCTCTGCTGACCACACGCATGTTTTGAAAAACTGACCAGGCATTTGAGAGTAAGCTAATGAATAGGAAACACGTCCCTTCGCGATAGCCTACCTCCTGCCACTCACAATCACGTTCTGATGAAAGGAAATTATAAAACAGGGAATTACAAATCACCTTTATTGTAATCTGTCAAAATTACGGATTTCCTTCAGATTTTTCCATCACTGATAAAAAAATCACAGATAATTTTCGGTTAACGCGATCTCTGCAGAGTGGCACTTGAGCTGCTGAACTGTCCCGCTCTCTTCGCGACTCTGAAAGTCTCCCTGTGATTCAACAACAGACACACATTAGGCCCATATCGTGGTCTAAACCAATAAGAGATAGTGAAGGGCGGACCCCCCTCTGATTGGCCGTGGTCCAGATTTTCCTGTACGTGTGTGTACCAGAGGTCGCGTTAACCGAAAATTCTCTGTCATTGACAGATTTTTTTTTACCAGTGACGGAAAAATCTGAAGGCCGTCTGTCCGTCCGTCATTTTGATGGATTACAATAAGGGCAATTTGTAACTCCCCTTTTCCCTTCATTAGAGCGTGATATGCTCGCGAAGGGACGTGCGTGTTTTCACCTGTCATTGTTACTGACTAGACATATGTGATGTGATCTGAGAAAACCAGTCGGATGTCGCGCTGGGACGCGGGAAAGACAGTTCACCTATCAAAGTAAACCACATAACATAAAGAATGAAGGAGTATCAATACATTTCCCGCCAGTCCTGTGTAAACTACAGCATGCAAAGTTTTTGTATACAATGTTTTCGTGAGATGACAGAGCTCCCCGTCTGCAGCACCGGGAGTTATCCCCGGTCCCCTGCTCATGCGAGCCGGACCGCGATCGCAAAACATACAAGGGATGATCAAAAGTCCAGACACTATGCACATGATAAACAACGTAAAACTTGCTTCACTGCTTATTAGTTGTTGTCCGTAATGTTTGCTAGTTTCCTTGTGTAGTGATAATGGCAGAGCTCTCTATGGAAGTAAAATAGAGACAAATGTGTTTGAAGCAAAAAGACGTGCTGAATAGCACTAACTGAAAAAAAATGCATTGTATTAACAGTGCTCGCATTTTAAAGTTCTGCCATTCAACATGGTTGCATATTTAAGCTGTGATTTTTTTTAAATGTAAAAATTTCACACACAGTTTCACCGTTTAAAAATTCAATAATCAAAATTCACCTTTTAAATTTCATTAAAAAAATTCAACTTGTTATAAAATACAAGCTTTAATATTCAACAGACAATTTTCAGTCCATATAATTTCAGTTTAAAAATTCGAATCCACAAATTCAGTGGTTCAAATTCGACTTGAAATTCAAAGTTTCACATCCGGGAATCCCAGGATAAGCAATAGAGCGCCGATTCCGCCAATGCATGATCTCTACCTGCTGCCTGACCGCTTCACCAGCAGGTGGTGCAAGTCGCTTCTGACGAAGACCAAAGCAAGAAATGCAGATACTTTTTATATGTTTGCAGCACAGTCCACTCATCTGCTCGATTAAGTGAATTTATTTGATCTCATAGATCTCTTATGCATCATCAAGAAAAAAATAATTGTTTCTTGTACTGGCAGCTTAGCTCACCACTATCAGCCCTGGAAAGGACATGGAGCACGGGGACAATTCCAGGTGGCCTGGAATCAGTGGACTAGTCATACATTTATAATATTAATTTAATTATTTAAATATCCTACCCGATCTACTAGTACTGCCTATCTATAGTAAGAGTTTATGTTTGTATTTGGCTTGCTATTTATACGCATTCATTACTTTTTACGTGCATATGATTACCCCCTTGGTTAAGATGGTGTGGGTTAAGTCGGTATGTACATAAAAAGTGCACGCAAAACACATGCGTATCATATGCACGCAAAATATAATTTCTGTAGCTCGCCAAATACAAACATAAAATCGTGCTTTTGATAAGCACGATCTGAAGTCATCAAATAATGGTTTGAGTTTCGAGGATGAGAAAATTGTATGTTACAGTGAATTACTGAATCATGCTGTGTTTGAATAAAATAAGCTAATTGCATGAAGCTATTTGAATGACACATGCAATGGTATCTGATTAAATGTGCCAGAAAACAAGACAAGAAGTTTTTAAATCATTACATTAGTTACATAACACCATCACAATAAACTTAACATTTAAATTCAAATAAAACATTATATTTCGGTTTAAAACTAAATAGGAAAAATAGCAATAATTATACATTTTAAACAGACAATAGTAGTAGGCTAACTGAAATAGTGATTTTGAACTAAGAAATGTAGTTATGGTCACGCACTCCCACTGGAGTTTCCCATTATGGGCATTTCGGGAAAAGTCTTTGTAACAAAGTTCAAAGTAGGGAAGGAAGGAGGCGGGAACCGGCGAACATTTAAACAATAAACTTTAATCAAAAATAAACAAACAATAACACGGAAGTAAAAGGCCAGCAGCCACCTCACGGTCGACTGCCGGCTACACAAACATAAATAAAACTTAACATTTCTGGGCCCGGTCCTCTCTCCTCGGCAGTCCCGTCGCTCGTCCTCTTATGCTCGCTAGCTCCCCGTGAGGCATGCGGGACCGGTGCGCATACAGCTGATACTCATTATCACTCACGCCACCGGCCCTGCCTTCCTGCCCCACGGCTCTCGTCCCGCCTTCCTCGCTACATACCCCCATCGCCCCTCACAGGCCGGGGGGTACCACCGCGCCTGTGCTTACTCCCCCCCGGGGGGGCCCCCCTTGAGAGCCCCAGCGCCTGGGGGTACGCACCGATGAGACGAGAGAACGGAGCCGGGACCACCCCGAGCGACAGGGACGAGAGAGGGGAGAAAGGAAAAAAAAAAAAGTCTGGTTCCCCGACACGCCGTCGCTCGGTCCTCAGCCAGCCGAGAGGCTCTTCCTCGCGGTGCTATGCTGTGGTGCTGGACGTTCGGTGGACGGCCCGATCCTCCTCCGCCTCCTGGCGGCCGGCGATGGCTCCTGGCTGAGGGCAGCCGGCATTCCCGCGCTCCCTCCATGGCCGCCATCCCACCTCGTCCCAGGAGCACGGCCGCGGGCTCTCCGTCCCCACCGAATCCCATCATTCCAGCACCACGATCTCGGGCAGCCGCTGGCGGACGCCCTCGTCCGCGCTGCCCGAACTCCTCAGCACCGCGAGGCCGCTCGGCGGCGAGGGCTCTTCAACAGCATGTCCCTCCTTCCTCCCGGGTTTCGGCACCAATGTAAGAAAGTTCAATGTAGGGAAGGAAGGAGGCGGGAACCGGCGAACATTTAAACAATAAACTTTAATCAAAAATAAACAAACAATAACACGGAAGTAAAAGGCCGGCAGCCACCTCACGGTCGACTGCCGGCCACACAAACATAAATAAAACTTAACATTTCCGGGCCCGGTCCTCTCTCCTCGGCAGTCCCGTCGCTCGTCCTCTTATGCTCCCTAGCTCCCCGTGAGGCATGCGGGACCGGTGCGTGTACAGCTGATACTCATTATCACTCACGCCACCGGCCCCGCCTTCCTGCCCCACGGCTCTCGTCCCGCCTTCCTCGCTACAGTCTTCTTTATAAAAGATGTACAGATGTAAGAACAAGCCATGAACAATTTTTCATCAGAACGTAAAATAATCTACAATATAAATAACAGTCTTTTCTTAAAAAAGTAATTGTAAAATATTTAGTAAATGTAGGCTATAAATGTAACTTAAACGAATGAATAACTACACCACTTAAAAGAGAAATATCAATGGAAATAATTATGCCTATACTTTTCATCTGAAATCTCAGAACGCAAACAAAATAAAGCCAATTATAGCCTATTGTATGAACGAATGAATAAAAAAAAATGAAATACTGCAACAATAAAGACACCTATACCTGTTAGTTCTGGTATTATGTGAGAAATACGGCGGGACATGCTAAAATTCTTATTGTGTCATTTTGTGCTTTTTGCATTCATATTTAGGGCTCTTCCGCATTTCTGTAGCCTACGGTTATTAAAAAGGTGTAGGCTATACTAATCATCTGGTCTGAAGATTAAGCAACATTAAGCGTTTTAGCAAGGTACACCGCCGTGATGGCGTGGTCCGTGGACGCTTAAGGGACAGAGTAGGCTAAAGGCACTTAGTAAATCTTGCAAGCTTATAACGTTTTTGTTCCACCATGCCACCATACATGTTGTGGATATTCAGCTAAATGTTTAGCGTAAATTTAAAGAGGGTAAATTTGATCATTTAACTGAACTGTACACATACATTTTAGACACGTACATTATGTGTTTCTCCAACGTGGTTTCAGAGTATTTCTGTCATTTAAAATGCTTAAATTTAACAATATGTTGACTTATTATGTGAGCATATAGATTAAAAATTATTATACCAAATCGTAATTTTGTTTTGATATGTTATAGTATTGGGTAAGCTAATTAAAAAGAAAGGCTATAGCCTAATATAAAAGTATACGAAATACAATGCGCCAAACAGCAACATCTACAGATAGTTGTGTATATTGCCATGGAGCACTCATATTGTTTTCTGACCAGTAATTAAATATATTTTTCACTGCTCGGCCATGCAAACTGACTTGCATTGAGGTGTATGTTAGAGAGGTCCTCATGTGTCCCAGCGGCTTCGGGTCTAAAACGTTGACAAAATATGCCTTGGGCACAGGTCGTGTCCGATATGGCGTCGGGTCTCTGGTAATTTATAATGAATGTGCTTTTACCAATCGCCCCGAAAGACACAAATTAATTACATTTTNACTGAACTGAAACTTAAAACATCTTAAGATAAATGGACCAGGGCTTGACATAACCTGGGAGGTTGATGGCTCCGTGTCAGAGCATTGCTTATGATTTTCGGATGGATCAGGCCTTGACTTAACATTATTCATGAAAAAGTTGTCAATCGTTCCTTTCATCTTCTCTCATCATCCGCGGCTACATCCACTCTGTTTAACTGACGGGCCTATAGGCTACTCACCTCTCTGTCTGACTGCAGCACACGCATTTTCACATGTACACACCAGAGGTTGCACTAGACTTTTTTTATTGTCCCTCATTTTGACTGACAGGCTCGTAAACAATCCGCCATAATCTATATTACCCGTCACTATGGTGCAAGGTGGCTTTAGGTGGTAATTAGTATGTTCGTGACATCATCACACTGTACTTGCGTCTTGGAACTTGTTGTATTTTAATACAACTGAATGCCCAATAAAGCCGTTGTTGTTTATATTCATCTATATATTTAATGTTTATGTTCATATGTGATTCAATCTGGGAAAACCCAACACATGGTACAAATTTATATATTACAGTTTTTGATACCATATTCAAGCCCTTTCCAAATCAGTTTTTATTTTGCTCATACCTTGTGTATGTAACAAAAGTTATGGCTGAGGTCGGCTGAAGCGCTATGATTTTCAGGAACGGAATTTGGAGGAAAACAGGTTTAAAGTTAAGTGATGAAAATAAAAGCACAACAGTCCAGTATCACAAGTAAAAGTCACTTTACAGTGGTAAAAGACTTACTCTAATAACAATTTAATAAAAAAACATTTCCTAGTGTTGAAGTCTAAAAATACTGTACAAAACCGTTTGAATAAAACGAAAGTAAGGAAAATGGTGCAGGGCACACTTAAAGAACGAGAGCTATGGAAGTATTTCAATGCCATTAGTCTTTGAAGCAAAAAAGCATGTTGAATTACCACTAATCAAAAATAAATCTGTTGCATTACCAGTGCTTGCATTTTTAGAGTCTGCAATTCAATATGGTTTATATTTAAGCTGTGAATATTTCAAATTGAAACATTTCACGCACAATTTCACCGTTAAAAAGTTCAATAATCAAAATTCGCCTTTTAAATTTCACTTAAAAAATTCAACTTGTTTTAGAATACAACCTTTAATTTTCGACAGACAATTTTCAGTCCATATTATTTCGGTTTAAAAATTCGCTTCCACAAATTCAGTGGTTCAAATTCGACTTGAAATTCAAAGTTTCACATCCGGGAATCCCAGGAGAAGCAATAGAGCGCAGATTCCGCCAATGCATGATCTCTACCTGCTGCCTGACCGCTTCACCAGCAGGTGGTGCAAGTCGCTTCTGACGAAGACCAAAGTAAGAAATGCAGATACTTTTTATATGTTTGCAGCACAGTCCACTCATCTGCTCGATTAAGTGAATTTATTTGATCTCATAGATCTCTTCTTATGCATCATGAACATCAGTAGGTTTCCTTAGGCTTGAAGGAATTAAGTTATTTTTTACTTCAGCACATCGTGTTCACAAATACTATGCATCATCAGCATTTAAAGGACATGTATTGTGTTTGAAGCGGTCAAATAACTGAGATCTCAACTAGGAGCTTATTGACAAATGCTCTGAATTTAACGCGTACTCTCCCATGTGCTTCTGTTTATATGACGTAGCTGCAATCTCAATAAACATTCTTTTTATTTTCCTCGCATGATCTTTTTTTAATTTGAGACTCTCAGAAAATGCTGGATGTTGTGGAATTGTGGAAACGTTCGTTTGTTAATACGAGACAGAAAAACTGATATTTTAGCCAAGCGAACTTCTTGAGCAGGCCAGATAAAATAGACCAGATAAAAATAGTCAGCACTTTCTTTAGAACCCGACTAGACCCGAAACGTCTTGTGCAGCCTGCAGCCAAGCAAGATACCTCACGGCGTTATGGATCTATACGCGCAAAGATAAAAACTTTTGTTGCATGCTGTGTGCGTTTCCCAATAATGTGCCACACACGAACATGCGAATATGACTACACGCTAATTGCTTGAGTTGCTGTCTGTTCATTAAATGCTAAAATGTCAATCACTCACGGTATATTAACCTAATTATGTCTTGTAAAGTTTGGCGTAACAAATATTTGTTGTTTACCTAACCATGGGGTAATCATATGCACGTAAAAAGTAATGAATGCGTATAAATAGCAAGCCAAATACAAACATAAACTCTTACTATAGATAGGCAGTACTAGTAGATCGGGTAGGATATTTAAATAATTAAATTAATATTATAAATGTATGAATAGTCCACTGATTCCAGGCCACCTGGAATTGTCCCCGTGCTCCATGTCCGTTCCAGGGCTGATAGTGGTGAGCTAAGCTGCCAGTACAAGAAACAATTATTTTTTTCTTGATGATGCATAAGAGATCTATGAGATCAAATAAATTCACTTAATCGAGCAGATGAGTGGACTGTGCTGCAAACATATAAAAAGTATCTGCATTTCTTGCTTTGGTCTTCGTCAGAAGCGACTTGCACCACCTGCTGGTGAAGCGGTCAGGCAGCAGGTAGAGATCATGCATTGGCGGAATCGGCGCTCTATTGCTTCTCCTGGGATTCCCGGATGTGAAACTTTGAATTTCAAGTCGAATTTGAACCACTGAATTTGTGGAAGCGAATTTTTAAACCGAAATAATATGGACTGAAAATTGTCTGTCGAAAATTAAAGGTTGTATTCTAAAACAAGTTGAATTTTTTAAGTGAAATTTAAAAGGCGAATTTTGATTATTGAACTTTTTAACGGTGAAATTGTGCGTGAAATGTTTCAATTTGAAATATTCACAGCTTAAATATAAACCATATTGAATTGCAGACTCTAAAAATGCAAGCACTGGTAATGCAACAGATTTATTTTTGATTAGTGGTAATTCAACATGCTTTTTTGCTTCAAAGACTAATGGCATTGAAATACTTCCATAGCTCTCGTTCTTTAAGTGTGCCCTGCACCATTTTCCTTACTTTCGTTTTATTCAAACGGTTTTGTACAGTATTTTTAGACTTCAACACTAGGAAATGTTTTTTTATTAAATTGTTATTAGAGTAAGTCTTTTACCACTGTAAAGTGACTTTTACTTGTGATACTGGACTGTTGTGCTTTTATTTTCATCACTTAACTTTAAACCTGTTTTCCTCCAAATTCCGTTCCTGAAAATCATAGCGCTTCAGCCGACCTCAGCCATAACTTTTGTTACATACACAAGGTATGAGCAAAATAAAAACTGATTTGGAAAGGGCTTGAATATGGTATCAAAAACTGTAATATATAAATTTGAACCATGTGTTGGGTTTTCCCAGATTGAATCACATATGAACATAAACATTAAATATATAGATGAATATAAACAACAACGGCTTTATTGGGCATTCAGTTGTATTAAAATACAACAAGTTCCAAGACGCAAGTACAGTGTGATGATGTCACGAACATACTAATTACCACCTAAAGCCACCTTGCACCATAGTGACGGGTAATATAGATTATGGCGGATTGTTTACGAGCCTGTCAGTCAAAATGAGGGACAATAAAAAAAGTCTAGTGCAACCTCTGGTGTGTACATGTGAAAATGCGTGTGCTGCAGTCAGACAGAGAGGTGAGTAGCCTATAGGCCCGTCAGTTAAACAGAGTGGATGTAGCCGCGGATGATGAGAGAAGATGAAAGGAACGATTGACAACTTTTTCATGAATAATGTTAAGTCAAGGCCTGATCCATCCGAAAATCATAAGCAATGCTCTGACACGGAGCCATCAACCTCCCAGGTTATGTCAAGCCCTGGTCCATTTATCTTAAGATGTTTTAAGTTTCAGTTCAGTGAAGCACTTTAAGCACCAACACTTTTTCAGTAAGTTACCTTTCTTGTAGAATTGTGCTTCAAATAAAGAACTTTATGTTGACCATATTGTTAGTTAATCATTTACAAGTCAATTTTGCCTATATGGACAGCGATTTAAAAAGAAGTGAACTAGTAAAACTGCGGTGTTAAATGCGATGCGGTCGAAAATTTGGGTGCACCTAACGTTTGTGCTGGTGCACCTAAGAAAAAAAGTTAGGCGCACCAGTGCAACCAGTGCAAAAAGTTAGTCTAGAGCCCTGATGTTTCTGTCAGTGCCAGAACATTGAGATAAGACTGACTGGCAAAGGCCGGGATGAAGTCTGCCTTGTTGACAGATGATTGGCACTTCCAGAGCCCTACAGCCAGACAAGCAGTCTGTGGAGGGCTAGTGCAGAGTGACCGAAGATGGAAACCTTAAATTATTTCACATTACCTTAAATCTTAAATCTACCTTAAATTATTTCACATTAGCGATGTGTATAGTAGATAATAATTCAGCCTAAACGATTGCTTGACAAGCCTGAGTTTTAACAGTTCCATATGACAATAAATACATTTTCAAGTCTAACCATCTTTAACTGGAGCAAAAACGTTTCTGTACTCCACGTAAATAGAAAAGTATTGAAATTAGTTGAGAAATGAAAATGATGTTGTTTATCCAGATAACTGCAGCTCCACCATTTACTCGTATGTCTTTGTAGTCGGCTTTTGCCCTCACGGGCGTTGACGTATGATCCAGCGGACAATGCAGCGTCCGGTTATATATATATATATATATAATGTCTACGCTAACAACAGCTACTTAACAAACAAAAAGTTTACCTTTAGTTTACCAAGTTTACCAAGTTTAGACAAAATGCTTCTGAGTAACCATATAAATTAAGAGTTCAATGTAAAACGTTAATACATGAAGTACGTGTGTTTATTTCTTCTGTTGAAAACAAATTGAGGCTTGTGAGGAAAGCTTTCCAGGGTTCTTCTCCATATAATGGACTTATATGGGGCGTTGTTGGTTAAGGTGCAAATTTCAGTTTCATCGGAGCCGATGAATAAGGGTGTTGTCTAGCGAAACGATTGGTCATTTTCAAAGAAAACAAAAAATTATATACTGTTTAAACATAAATATATGGCTTGCACTGCCTCGGAGTGCCTCCATGTTGCGCGTCCACGACTTCACGTACTACGTAATCAAGTTGGAAAGGTCACGTGTGATGTAAACAGAGGGTCCAACCCAGTGTTTACCAGTGTGGAGAAAGAAGACCGTTCAAAAGTTCTTGGATGTGGAATGACAAGTTATACAGAATCAGAATCAGAAAGAGCTTTATTGCCAAGTATGTTTGCACATACAAGGAATTTGTTTTGGTGACAGGAGCATCCAGAACACAGAAACAGCAACAACAGTACACAGAGACCATAACACAATAGAATACAGTACACAATGATTTAAATAAGGGCCTATGGGTATAAAAAATTAAGAAATACAATACAATAAACATAAGATAAAGATATAGAGAGTGTAAAGCTATGTATGTATGTAAATATGTACAAGTAAAAAATAAGAATAGACTATTGTAGTACAAGGTATGTGCTATATACAGCAGAATGAATGAAATATAATTTACAGAAAAAGTTGTATAAAAATAGATAGTGTATTATCTGGAGGATATAATTAATATTGCACTTAATTATTATTGCACAGAGTTATTAATTGCACGGTGTGTAAAAACATTTAACTGTTCAAGAGGTAGATGGCCTGAGGGAAGAAGCTGTTTTTGTGTCTGGTTGTTTTGGTGCTCAGTGCTCTGTAGCGCCGACCAGACGGCAGCATTGTGAAGAGATGATGGCTTGGATGTGAGAGGTCCAGGGTGATTTTCTGAGCCCTTTTCCTCACTCTGGATGTATACAGTTCTTGGAGGGTGGGCAGGGGAGCACCAATGATCTTCTCAGCAGTCCGAACCGTCCTCTGTAGTCTTCTGATGTCTGACTTTGTGGCTGAGCCAAACCAGACAGTGATGGATGTGCAGAGGACAGACTCTATGACAGCTGAGTAAAACTGTTTTAATAGAGTTTGTGGTAGGTTGAACTTCTTCAGCTGATGTAAGAAGTACAACCTTTGCTGGGCTTTTTTAGCAATGGAGCCAATGTGATTGTCCCACTTCAGGTTCTGAGAGATGGTGGTGCCCAGGAACCTGAATGACTCCACTGCTGCCACAGTGCTGTTCATGATGGTGAGAGGGGGGAGTGCAGGGGGGTTTCTCCTGAAGTCCACAATCGTCTCCACTGTTTTAAGCGTGTTCAGCTCCAAGTTGTTATGACTGCACCAGACAGCCAGCTGCTCAGCCTCCTGTCTGTACGCAGACTCATCACCATCCTGGATGAGGCCAATGAGTGTGGTGTCGTCTGCGAACTTCAGAAGTCTGACAGAAGGGTCCTGGGCAGTGCAGTCATTTGTGTACAGGGAGAAGAGCAGTGGGGAGAGAACGCACCCCTGGGGGGCGCCAGTGCTGATTGTGCGGGTGCTGGATGTGAGTTTCCCCATTCTCACTAACTGCTGCCTGTCTGTCAGAAAGCTGGTGATCCACTGACAGATAGAGCCAGGAACAGATAGCTGGGTTAACTTTGTCTGGAGCAGTGATGGGATGATGGTGTTGAAAGCGGAGCTGAAGTCCACAAACAGGATCCTCACATAGGTCCCTGGTCTATCCAGATGTTTCAGGACAAAATGCAGCCCCATGTTAACTGCATCCTCAACAGACCTGTTTGCTCTGTAGGCAAACTGCAGGGGGTCCAGTAAGGGTTCTGTGATGTCCTTCAGATAAGCCAGTACCAGTCTCTCGAATGACTTCATGACCACAGATGTGAGAGCGACGGGTCTGTAGTCATTCAGTCCTGTGATTTTGGGTTTCTTTGGGATGGGGATTATGGTGGAGCGCTTGAAACAGGAAGGAACTGTGCACAGCTCCAGTGATCTGTTGAAGATCTGAGAGAAGATGAAGGCCAGTTGAATAGCACAGCTTTTAAGACAGGCTGGGGAGATACCATCTGGGCCTGGTGCTTTTCTTGTCTTTTGTTTCCTAAAGACTCGGCACACATCCTCTTCACTGATCTGAAGTGCAGGAGGTGGGGTGACTGAAGGTGATAGGTGTTGTGTAGAGAGAATGTCAGAGTTGGTGTGAGGTGTAAAGTTAGCATTTTCAAATCTGCAGTAAAAGTCATTCAGATCATTGACCAGGTGTTGATTGCCTGCAAAATTGGGGGATGGTGGCTTGTAGTTGGTGATGTCTTTAAGGCCTTTCCACACAGACGCAGGGTCGTTGGCTGAAAACCGGTTTTCCAACTTTTTAGAGTAGTTTCTCTTAGCCACTCTGATCTCCTTTGTCAATGTGTTCCTAGCCTGCTTGTACAAGACTTTGTCCCCTTTTCTGTAGGCATCCTCCTTGGCTTGGCGAATCTGTCTGAGTTTTGCTGAGAACCATGGTTTATCATTGTTGCATTTTAAGGAAGTCCTGGTAGGAATGCACAAATCCTCACAGAAACTGATGTATGATGTTACAGTCTCTGTGAGCTCGTCCAGATCGCTGGTAGCAGCTTCAAAAACACTCCAATCGGTGCACTCGAAACAGGCTTTGTAAGCTCTGTTTCGTTGGTCCATCTTTTAACAGTCCTTACCATAGGGTTGGCAGCTTTTAGTTTCTGCCTGTAGGCTGGGATAAGGTGAACCAGGCAGTGATCAGACAGTCCTAATGTATGTTGTTGTGCAAGATTATTGTTGATGGCAGTGTTGATGAGCAGTCCTTCTGTGCGGCTCATATGACAGTCTATGAGGTAAAACTCCAGACAAGTGCAGACTTCTTGAATAAGTCTGTTTTGAGAAGTCTTTATTGTTGTACATTATGACAACTAAGATTGCACAGCGACATGACTTTTAGCTGGGATCATGTTCGTACATTGTGACAGCCAGCAACAATCGCAAAGGACTTTTTAAAACCGCATAATGCGCAGCCGGTTAAACTCTATGGTTTGATTGTCAGACAAAATGGTGAATAGCAGCTGGGGGCACATTATATCGGCATTATGATTTGTCAGGTCGCCTGTCAATTAAACTCCAGGTTAAAGTGGTGGTGCAACGGTATGTCATGCATTCTGACTTCTTTACAATGTTGAACGTGCTGTCTTCTCATGCTTAAAATGGTTAACTTGTCAAAAAATGAGTTGGGCGTATTACGTAGTATTTCTGTGCTCGATACACTCCCCCAGCGATCGTACAGGTTTCGGAAAGTTTTTTTCAAACATATAAAACTGTTTCGTAACAAATTTTCTTATTCCCTTATTGGACAATTCTCCCGGAAAAGCACGCGGCATGGTGCTGGCTCACGTGCTTTAGTTCAGCCTACCACTCCCCCCTGCACGCACCGTATGCTTTCGGAAAGAACCGTACAGCTGCATCTCTCTTTTATAAATGTGATCAAACTAAATACTCTTCGAAGATACGAAGTATGCAATACTACTCTATAGGTACTCAAGATTAATATGAGATTGGCAGAAACCGCGTGTGTTAGGGCCGCTTTAAGGGTCATTTGACTTTTAAAATGCCCCAAATAACGTTAACTGCATATGACACTTTAAATTACTACAATTTTCTGTAATTTTACATGTTTTTCAACATATTTTACAACATGTTATTGCTGTAATTGCAAACTATGGCTAATTGCGTGTAATTTTAAATTGAATTATATTTATTTTGTTTTATTAACTACTAAGGCACATTTTTTACAGTGTGTGCTTTTTGGGTTTGACTGATTTTCTAACTATGTCTCTTACTGCTGCTCTTCAGGATTTTTTCCAGTTTGTCAGAAGCCCTGGAGTCGACAGCACCTTGCGCAAAAAAGCTGAAAAATTTCAAGCCCACCTGACCAAAAAGTTTCGGTGGGATTTTGATGCAGATCTTGAGGATTGTGCTCCAGTGGTGGTGGTTCTTCCAGATGGAGTAACAGTTGACTGATACTGTTTGATGATCCATTTTCCTGCAGTGTTTGCAAATATGTCTTACATTGTTAAATGGACCCAGCCAATATGGATAGTCTCCGGTCACATTATAAAATGTGTTTTGACCATTTCGTTTTAATAAAGTTAATTCTTTCACTTTGTCTGTCGTGTTCAGATCTATTACAGGTCTATTAAACCTTTTACTAAAATAATAACGCTCAAATCTGAGTAGGTGCTGCTGCTGAAGCAGAGAAAAAAACGGGTCCGCAAACAGTCTTTTACAGTATCGTTATTTCTGTGTTTGAAATAGGGTTGGGCCGATAGACGATGCCACATACTAGATTGTCCACATTAATCTCTATTCACCATAGAGACGAAAAACTGATTTTTTTACAATTTTTTTAAATGATAATAAAGGATAATGATTAAAAAGGAAAAAACTAAAATAAGTACATTGCATTTATACACAAGTATTTATACTCTTAACTTGGATAAAACACCTTTACAGCCTCAAGTCTTTTTGGGTATGATGTGACACGTTCAGTTCATCTTTATTAATTTCCGGAAGGCAATTTGGTTGTAGCATACAAGCATATCACTCAAGACGACACAAACACACATAAAAAACAATTATCCTAAAAATATTTACCCTAAATTTCAAAACGTTACAGCTGAGGGGATAAATGAATATCGAAACCAGTTTGTTTTGCTGATAGGAGTTCTATAACAAATGCCAGAGGGAGAAGGTGAAAACACTCGTGATACAATGGGTGGATTATACAGTATGCTCTGGGCTTTACCCAAAACCTGTCTATAGTATAACTGCCATAGTCATCTGCTTCCTCCCAGTTATTTTATTTCCCTGATTTACAATCCTCTCAATACAATTCTTGTTTTTCACATTTAGTATTGTGCAGGTGATGAGCAATGGCTTGATGACATGATGCTTGAAACTGGAATTCATCAGACCAGAGAATCTTAATGACAGTTTGAGTGGTTTTTATTGTTGTTGCAAGTGTCAAGTATTCAGGTGTCTTCACTGAGGAGACGCTTGAGTTTGTCCAGTCTGTCATAAAGCCCAGATTGGTGGAGTGTTTCGGAGATGTTTGTCCCACTCTAAGTTTCTCCCGTCGCCATATATGATCATAAAGATCAACAGAGTGTCAATCAGCTTCTTGGTCACAGCTCCAACCAAGACCCTTCTCCATCAATTGCTCAATTGACAGCCCAAGTTAGAGATCTGGGCCCGTATTTATCAAGCTTCTCAAAGTGCTATTTTAGTCTTAAGTGCTGAGAATTCATGAAATTTACTCCTACTTCCAAACTTAAATATAAAAGCAAGTTATTACATTTCTTAAAGCTAAGAATCACTCTTACTCTCCCAATTATTTAAGACCGCTCGAGAGGTCTCTCAAGTGCTTAGGAGTTGCCACTAGGGGCTTGTGATGGCGCTGAGGAGACAGACATGTGGTGGACGGTGGGGTTGGCAAATGGAACCATATCATTCCAAATTATACACACATAAATTTGGTACTCCCCTGCATAGGTGTAATTGCGGGTGGCACTTTTTTAAAGTATGAATTTGCGAAAGGCATTTATTAACGAAACAACATCTACACATAATTTTTCATAAATGAATTTTGTTGGACTTTAAAGGCAGTCCTGCATGTTCAGAAATTTGAAGAGACAATTTGCTCAAAAGTAATATGAGGTTTTATTATCAGATGTGAAAAGCTGTAACAAAGCTTTGGGTTGTCAGACGACCTCCGAAAAACCAACAACCCAAAATATTCAAATACACCCATATTTATAAAGTATGTGACGTCGCTCGTATCTTCTGACTCCTCTGCTTTTTGCTCCCTTTCCACCAATCACCGTGAAGTCCTTTTTCTTAGTTCCTGTAAAATAACATTTCAAAACGTATATCCTGTGGTCAATCGCCAGTCCTGAGGAATGTTCTCCAGGACAGTTTCTTTTTGGGGAGCGGTCTCCTA